>NW_010971790.1:429499-452362 GCF_000463585.1 Tarenaya hassleriana
TATATCGATAAGGTCTTGAAACGGTTCAAGATGCAAGATTCCAAGAAAGGAACCTTACCGATGAGCAGTGGCACAGTTCTCTGCAAGAGTCAGTGTCCTGCGACACCTGATGAGCGAGAACGCATGGATCGTATTCCATATGCTTCGGCAATTGGATCCATCATGTATGCCATGCTTTGTACTCGACCGGATGTATCCTACGCGTTGAGCATTACGAGTAGATACCAGTCAGATCCAGGTGAGTCACACTGGATCGCCGTCAAGAACATCCTGAAGTACTTGAGAAGGACTAAGGATGTGTTCTTGGTATACGGTGGGTCGGAAGACGAGCTCGCTGTAAAGGGTTACACCGATGCTAGTTTCCAGTCAGAGCCAGATGACTACAGATCGCAGTCTGGCTATATCTTCTGCTTGAACGGAGGCGCTGTTAGCTGGAAGAGTTCTAAGCAGGCGACCGTTGCAGATTCTACTACAGAACTGAGTATATTGCGGCGTCAGACGCAGCAAAGGAAGCTGTTTGGATCAGGAAGTTTGTTGGCGACTTGGGAGTCATTCCGAGTGCTGATAGCCCCATTGCTCTGTATTGTGACAACAATGGAGCGATCGCACAAGCGAAAGAACCCAGATCCATGAACGATCCAAACACATACTCAGACGATTTCACCTTATCAGGGAGATCATAGACAGAGGAGACGTGCACATTTGCAGAGTGTCGACAGATGACAACATTGCCGATCCATTGACGAAGCCTCTCCCTTCGTTGAAGCATGAGGGTCATGTTAGGGATATGAGCATTAGATATTTAGCAGTTCATGATTAGAGCAAGTGGGAGATTATTGGTTTAGTGCTCTATGATGTACTGTTTATGAGCTTTGTTCACATACATTTGATGTATTGATACTTTCTATGGTTTTATTAGAGTCTTTGATTCATTACATGTTCTTGCATACTAGATCTGTTATGAAATCCATATATCATTATGAATGATACTAAACTCACTAGTCTTGTGTCGTTATGGGAATAACGACATAATAAGACTAGTATGATGTGTGATTGATGATCATAGCGTTGGTCATAGGTATTGGATATGATCACAGTCATAGGTATTCGTTGGAGAACGGAATACTGGATTGACCCGCATGAGATTGTCATATGGACTAGCGTCATGACTTGAATCTCATATGGTGGTTCCATGATTGGATCCTAAGACCTGAGATATCTACGGAATCCAACATGAGGAGTTGCGTGCTTTGATTACGTCAAATGTCCTGCGTAACAGGAGGACTATAAAGGCGTGCATCAGGTATGAAACGAATCATGTGCTGGATTGTAGATAGTCAAGACGGGATTTGTACCTCTCGTAAAAGAGAGAGATATCGCTGGGCCCCTCATGTGAGCGAGACTGTAGAAATGTGTGGCCGCACTATAGACGAACTTCGTCTATTTCAGACAGTCGAACTCAATGAACGAGAAAGCAGTCGAATCAGATAAGGTGGCTTGTCCATGCCTTATGTTCGACATATGATATCGCGATACAAAAGGATCATCAACCGGAATCATCATTGGTGTTCGTATGATCATGAACAAACTCTATTCGAGATAGGTAGTCATAGTGTCTTGCTAGAGACCGCCTATGACTTGTATATCCGGAATAGAGATTTCGGGTTATATTGCTATATCAGATGAGCCTACAGGGTCACACACGCAGGGAAGGACGAAACGCACGAGAAAACGACCGAAAAACCAAGACGGAAGGGTCTGGAACGGACGGACCAGAAGTCCTGAACGGACGGTCTGCCAGGTCTAGACCCGACGGTCCGCGAATAGTCACAGACCATCCGTTCTAAGTGTTGGAACGGACGGTCCGCGTTGATAACAGACCGTCCGTTCTGGCTTGGCCGGAACGGGCCGTGTCCACGGGAGCAGACCGTCCGTTCTGGCTTGCTGGAACGGACGGTCCACGTGTATTTCTGGATCGTCCGTTCTGGGTTTCGGGTTTTTCGGAAATTAGACCGAATTAGGGTTAAATCACCTTATAAGAAGGAGATTAAAACCCTAATCGTTTAAGAGACTTAGACATCCGTCTGATGCAGACTTTTGATAGCTTTTGGTGAGATCCAAAAAGATCCAAGAGTTTCTAAGTCTCGTTTTCTCGAAGCGTGAAACTGAATAGCAGATTCGGATCCTAGCAGACAAGTTCCAACCGTTGGAATGCATCCCGAGATGTGGATACATGTATAGGGCGAGGTATTCTTCCTCCCTTTCGTGATCAGACGAATTCTTTAATTGATACAGGCCCCAGATCGATTGAGGTAATCGTTCTAACGTTTCTACGATTCATAGAAGCATGGTTCTAGGGTTTATTAAATTTTTGTTTTACACCCACTGCGCAAACCCTAGAGTCGATCTCTTAGGAATAGGATTCGCTCATGAGATCCTAGGAATCCCATCACGAATGTCGCATATTCACCTCAATATAGACTCGAGAAGCTGAGACATTTTTCTTACTTTCTGTTGACTTATCCAGATACAGAGGTTCACCCACACAAGTTGCTAATTGATACGACACTTTCGTGAATGTAACCCATGTCGCTACTATCGCCAAAGGTGGTTTGGCGGGATTGTGATGCGGGTTCAAAGGTGAGAGATACATTGGGCAGGGTCCAACATACAAGATATTCTTTCCAAGAGCAAAGTTTTTCGTTGCCTCATCTGGCATCTTGAATAGAAATGTTCCGTCCCCGACAGAGCATTTACCAACCCTATAATTCTCCCAATCGAAGGTGGTACTGGCCTAGAAGAAAATCATTCCATTCCTCGATAGTTTTCTCTAACGCTTCAATTGGAATATCAATGGATGGAATACCATTGGCTAGAGTGACCAGTGAACTAGACTGCTTAATGGTGCAAAATGAAGAGAGAAGTATCTTACTCCATGGAGTTCCCTATGGCGGGTTGGGCTCCTCCGAGCTTGTTGCGGCAGTTAGGATAATGTTTCCAGTGGCTGGGGGCAGTTTATGTGGTGCCATAGGATCGAGGCGACTCCGAGAGTAGGACGGAGGTTCGCGGCTCCAACAACACGGCTAGTTGTCACCCCTGACAACTTGGATTCCTCAGAGCTTGTTGTCGGGTCGATGGCAAGTCTGGGAGTGGGAAAGCTGTTCGCGGCTCCGACGGTAGGGGCGCTGGTCGCCGATAGTGGGGTAGGGAGGGTTTTCGGCTCCTTAGATCTGGGTAGGGGGAGGGATTATCAAATCTCCTTTGGTCAAATGGTTAGATCGAGGGATTACGGGAAGAAGAACATTTGTAGGAGTAGATCGAGATTTACGTGGACAGAACTGGAGCAAAGCTGGGGGGCATTTTAGTGGCTAGGTTTGCTGGCCGGCGAGATGCCGACCGATGGGGAATTTGGGATCGCAGCGTCTAGGGTTCGCAGAGGACAGTGTCTTCCACTGGAGAGAGAGAAACTCTTTTCCCAACTTCTAAATTATTTTTGTAAACATTTTGCTTAACAACCCAAATATGTCACCGCATATCAACGTATGATGTGTTATATCTTTTCCCCTCAAACATATGATTTATTAGTTTGTCAATGTTGCGAACTTGAAATTCTTCAAATAAAGTGTTAGAATGCTTAGACATGGTAAGAACAAAATATTTGTCAATAATATTTAAAGAAAAACATATTTAACATCATAAAGTATATATACAGTAGATCATCATATACATGCCCTATTTTCCTTATGAAAAATGTTTTAGAGGTGTAATATACATAAAAAATAACATGTTTCGTGTTCATATCCGAAACAACTTGCATTATTCGATTTTCTTCTACAAAATTCTCATTACTCACTTTAAGACTCAAAATCAAGTGTGCATTGCATAGCAAGAATTTATATGAGTCAAGATAAAAGATAACATATAAATGAAAATTTAGGGAAGATAGCACGATACCAAACCCTGAAGGGTTAAGTTGAGCCATGATTTGTTGTTAGATGTATGATGATTTCGGTTTTGGTTGTGCCATAGATATGATTCTTTGGTGTCCAATTATTCCCCTTAGTTCTCCTTGTCGAAACACACTAGAGGATTGGTAGATTTGTAATAGATAAGTACTGAGTTGTATTTCATCAACAAGAAAATACAACTTTTTTCAGAGGTTACTCTTATACTCCTCCACAAATGATTCAAGATCAAAACATAACATTTTTCAAAAGACTTAATCGATACTTAAAGGCATGGTGCAGCGACAACACTGTTGACCTGGCAGAGACTACTAATAGACTACAACAACATACCAATACTTACATGAAAAAGCAATAACAGTTAGTACCAGGCAATTATACTTCTGCCATCTGTGCTCCTTGTCTCTTGCGATACCTTCTTTCTTGCCGAAGGGAAGCTCGAAGAGCTTACAGGGAGATGAAGGTATGGCAGCAACAGGAGAAGCAAGGCAAGCATAACTGATTGGAACTAGGCTCGCCTTGACCCCTATCCAATTTTTGGGCCAATACCCCCCTCCCTCCGTGATGTTGCCCCTCCACATCAGATTCTTCCTGTTGATCTTCCATTTCTGCCCTCTAGCGTCTCCTTACATATACTCGGAAATATTGTTTATCAAGGATACAAACAAATCAGTTTTGAAAACAATTTAGAAAGGGAATCGAGATAACCGAAATTAGCCGTTATAAATGAGTAAAAGCTGTTGGATTTCATTACGGGTTCCTAACATGTGATCATATCGATCTAGGGTTTGGTTTACTAGGTTTCATACAGTGAAAGAATAATTAAACCTAGTCAAACGTCACATGCAACCAAACGTACAAAATTCGAATGACCGTATATCACCGAGGGAATCGTTACTTACCTCGTTCTCGATGAAACTTGAAGCAAATCACGATCTAGAACCTGTTCTTAATTAGCTAGGACTGAAGTTACAGTCCCTCTACACGTGTCCACACCGATGGGAAGGATTCCAAACGCTTTGGAACGGATCTGCTAGGATTTGTGAAGGAAAGATAACTCACAGAGACGAGATCTAATCTCGGGAAAATAGAAATCGAAGAGAACAGGTTCTCTAGGGTTCTAAGGTGTCTCTCTCAGTATTAGTGGTGGCCACACTAGTTTGGACAAAATCCCAGACTTAAGTAGGCTTAGAAACCTAAATCCGAATTAAGGAAGGATTCCAGATCCCGATCCGTCGGACCAAGAAGTTGGTCCAGGCGAACCAACATTTGGTCAGGTCCGAACCAAGATTCTTCTTCGTCCTCGTGGTCCGACGCTCAATTGTCATTGGTTCGCCTGATCCGGCATCCGGTCCGGAGCTGACCATGTTGGGATTCCTGGGATCTCTAAAGTGAATCATATTCCTAAGAGATTGATTCTAGGGTTTGCGCAGCGGATGTAAAACAAAAATTTATATGAAACCCTAGAACCATGCATGTATGAATCGTAGAAACGTTAGAACGCTTACCACAATCGATCCGGGGGCTTGTATCAATTGATGTGTTCGTCCGACCACGAAAGGGGGGAAGATTACCTCGCCCTCTACACTTATCCACACCTCGGGATGGATTCCAACGATTGAAACTTGTCTGCTAGGACCCGAATCAACTATTCGGTAAAGTGTTTCGAGAAAACGAGACCTAGATCATCTCTTAGACCTTCTTGTTATAAAAGTCTGTAGAAGTTGTCAAAGTCGGCTCTCTCTTATTAGGGTTCTTAATCTCCTTCTTATAAAGTGATTAACCCTAATTTCGGTTTATTTTCGAAAATTCCGAAGGCTGGAACGGACGGTCTAGATTTACACGTGGACCGTCCGTTCCAGCACAGCAGAACGGACGGTCTATCTCTGGCGGTCCGTCCGTTCCAGGCACTTCAGAACGGACGGTCTACCTTGTCTGGACCGTCGGGTCTAGACCTACCGGACCATCGGGTCTGGCCCTTCTGGTCCAACGGGTCTGGACCCTTCTGTCTCAGTTTTTCGTTGTTTTTCTCGTGCATTCGTCCTTCCCTGTGTGTGTGATCCTGTAGACTCATTCGATATAGCAGTATAACCTGAAATCTCCATTTCGAATATACAAGTCATAGGTGATCTCTAGCTAGACACAATGACTACCTATCTCGAATAGAGTTTGTTCGTGATCTTACGAACGCCAGTGATGATTCTGGCTGATCATCCTTTTGTATCACGATATCATATGTCGAACATAAGGCATGGACAAACCGCCTTATCTGATTCGACTGCTTTCTCGTTCACTGAGTTTGACTGTACGAAATAGACGACATTCGTCTATAGTGCGACCTCACATTTCACAGTCACGCTCACACAAGGGACCCAGTGATATCTCTCTCTTTAACGAGAGGTACGAATCCCATCTTGACTATCTACAATCCATCACATGATTCGTATCGTACCTGATACACGTCTTTATAGTCCTCCTGTTAGCAGGACGTTTGGCGTATTCAAAGTATGTAACTCCTCATGTTGGATTCTGTAGATATCTCATGTCATAGGATCCAATCATGGAACCGTCACATGAGATTCAAGTCATGACACTAGTCCATGTGACAAGCTCATGCGGGTCAGTCCAGTATTCCGTTCTCCAATGAATACCTATGATTGTGATCGTATCCAATACCTATGATCATCTCTATGATCATCAATCACACATCATACTAGTCTTAGTACATCATTGTTCCCACAATGATATATGACTAGGGAGTTTAGTATTGTTCATAACAATACATGGATTTCATAATATATTAAAGTATGCATAATATGTAATGAATCAAACGCTCATCCATAAAACCATAGAAAGTGTCAATACATAAAATGTATCTAAATAAAGCTCATATAGCAGTACATCATAGAGCACTAAACCAACAGACCAACTCTTGGTCCACCGGACCAGACCTGAATGGATGACCATGGGCTGAGTACGGGCTTCTTGGGCTAACCAACACACTGAGAACACTTTCTCTTGCTTGTTTCGGTCAAATCTCAATTCCTTTCTTTGAAGTTTCCATATATAAGTCCATCCCTAGTGGTGTGTGACCTTGTAGGCCCATTCTCAGTGGTAGTGACTTCGAAAACTTTTTCCGAAACACAAGTCATAATTAGCCTCTAGCAAGACGCCATGACCACCCACCTAGAATTGAGTTAGAGGTGATCTAACCAAGGTATTAATAGTTCGAGTTCTGATCCTTTGTTTCACGATATCATATGTTGAACAAGGGTATGGTTTGAGCCACCCTTCAAGTTCAATCGCTTTCTCGTCTTGGCAAATCGAGTGATAAGATAGATGCAACTTCATCTATAGTGTGACCATGCGTTTTCACAATCCGATTTCCATGAGCGGCCCAACGATATCTCTCTCGTCAAGGAGGTGACAAGTCTTGTATTGCATGTCTACTATCTCCATATGATTCGTGAACTATCTGAGTGACGCCGTTATAATCATCCGGTTAAAGATGACGTTTGACGCAATCAAGACACGACACTCCTCATATCAGATATTTTAGACATCTCAGGTCTGAAGATCCAAGAACGAACCGCTATATGAGATTCAAGTCCTGACTTTGTCCATGTGAAAATCTTACGTGAGTCATCCAGTCACTCGTTCCCAACGAGTATCCATGATTGTGATTTGCATCCAATGCATATGATCATTACCATTGATCATCAATCACACCTCATGCTGGTCTTAATTCATCATCGCTCCCATGATAATAACTGACCAGAGAATTTAGAATCACTCTATAATGATTCAAGGATATTTACCAAAATATAACAAACATGCCAATCATATAACGGGAAAAGTAATGCATTCATAAACTAGTGAATCAATACTTAGTAAAATGTCATATCACGGATCATCCTAGAGCATTACAACCAACAATCTCCCACTATGCTCTATGATCTATCCTACATGCATCTAATCCTCATATCCCTAACATGACCATCATGCTTTGATGAAGGGAGAGGCTTCGTCAATAGGTCGGTAATATTATCATCTATCGACACTCTACTTATCTTCACGTCTCCTCTATCAATGATTTCTCTGATCAAGTGAAATCACCTGAGTATGTGTTTGGATCTCTGGTGTGACTAGGGTTCCTTAGCTTGCGCAATCGCACCATTGTTATCACAGTACAATTCAATGGGATCTGCAAAGCTAGGAACGACGCCCAGGTCTCCCACGAATTTCCTGATCCAAGAAGCTTCCTTAGCTGCATCCGATACTGCTATGTACTCGGCTTCTGTAGTCGAATCTGCAATGGTTTGCTGTTTGGAACTCTTCCAACTGATAGCCCCAGTGTTCAGGCAGAAAACGTAACCTGACTGCGATCTGAAGTCATCTCTGTCGGCCTGAAAACTAGCATCGATATAACCACTTATAGCGAGCTCGTCTTCCAATCCGCCATATACCAAGAACAAATCCTTAGTCCTTCTCAAGTACTTAAGGATATTCTTGACCGCAATCCAATGAGTCTCACCTGGTGTAGATTGATATCTACTAGTCATGCTCAATGCATATGATACAAACGGACAAGTACACAACATGGCGTATGGAATCCTACTCATGCGCTCTCACTCATCCTGTGTCTTTAGACACCTAGTCTTTCTTAGAGCCACTTCATGTCCCATTGGCACGTCACCCCTCTTGGAGTCTTTCATCTTCAACTGATTCAAAACCTTGTCAATGTATGTACTCTGATTTAGGCCAAGAAGCCTTCTCGATCTATCTCTATAGATCTTGATGCCCAAAATATAGGCTCCTTCTCCTAAGTCCTTCATCAAAAAGACCTATCCTAGCCAAGAGTTTACTCCTTGCAGAGTAGGAACGTCATTTCCGATGAGTAGTATATCATCTACATAAAGCACAATGAAGACCCTCCCACTGACCTTCTTGTAAACGCATGGCTCATCTTCATTTTGCAGGAAACCAAACGTTTTGACTGCCTCGTCAAATCGAATATTCCAACTTCTCGAAGCCTACTTCAGTCCATAAATGGATCTCTGAAGCTTGCACACCTTCCTCGGACTCCTAGGATCGACAAAACCCTCGGGTTGTGTCATGTGCATATCCTCGAGCAGATTCCCGTTAAGGAATGCGGTCTTGATGTCTATCTGCCATATCTCGTAGTCATAATACTCTGCTATGGCCAGCAGAATCCGTATGGATTTAAGCAGCACGACTGGTGAAAAGGTTTCATCATAATCTATACCATGAACTTGCTAAAACCCTTTCGCGATGAGTCGTGCCTTGTAGGTATGCACGATGCCATCCATGTCGGTTTTCTTCTTGAAAACCCACTTACATCCAATGGTCTTAATACCATCGAATGAGTCAAACAAAGTCCATACTTTGTTCTCGTATTGCATCTCAAACTCCATGGCCTGGTGTCATTTCTCGGAATCGGAACTCGCCACAACCTGTGAATACGACATAAGCTCGTCATGTTCTAACAACATGAGTTCGTCGTTTCCAGTCACAAGAAAACTGTATCTTGTAGGTTCTTGGCGAATTCTACCAGATCTCCGAGATTCATTAGGAGGTGTTGTCTCAACAACTTGTAACACAGGTTGAACTGATTCGACCTGTTCACCCGATTCCTTGACTATTTGTGGTTCTCAAACTTCTTCGAGATCTATTCTACTCCCACTACTCTCTTGGAAACAAACTCTCTCTCCAAGAAAGGTCCATTCCGAGCAACAAAAAACTTTGTTCTCAGATGGGTTGTAGAACCTGTACCTTTTAGTTTCCTTAGGGTAACCCACAAATATGCATTTATTAGATTTGGCGGATACCTTATTAGAAGCCAGACGTTTCACATAAACATCGCATCCCCAAGTCTTCATAATCGCCAACCTGGGATGCTTCCTAGTCCATATATGATATGATGTCTTCTGAACCGACTTTGTTGGACAGTTGTTCAGTATAAGCGCAGTTGTTTCCAAAGCATAAACCCAGAAGGACTCAGGAAGATCGACCTGACTCATCATGGACCGTATCATAACTAATATGGTTCGATTCCTCCTCTCGGACACGTCATTCCACTGTGGCTGATAACATCGGTTTTTGATGTTATTTTCCTATGGTTTTAGTTGCATTTCACCTCTCTTTTCTGTACAAATCTAGCATTTAGCTGCATTTTGTACACAAATATCGTTTTCTTTGCTCTTTGATATAATTTCAGGAATATTCGTGTAATTGGATGAAAACGGAACTAAAACGGTGTATTTGGTGCTTAATTGGACTAAGTGGATAATCACGAACGAGCTAAGGAAGGTCACAGACTTGTCTCGGATGAGAAACGAACTCAGAGCGAAAAAGGGAGAATTTCGATTTTGAGAACATCGATATCAACATTATAAAACATCGGTATCGACGTTACTTAACATCGATATCGACGTTTCTAGCCACCTCGAGATCAGATTTTTAGATTTTCCGATCTAGATGTTCCACAAAATCGACATCGATGTTCCATACCTCGAGATCTGAGCAGTCCAGATATTGACCTTCTTCAACGTCGATATCGACCTTCCACAACATCGAGATCGGGTTACCCTGGAAGAATATCGATGTTAAAAAACATCGATATCGAGGTTTCTAACATCGATATTTCGAGATTTCTATAAAAACGACTGTATGGATCAGAGAGGGGGTTCGCAAATTTCATATTTTTTGAGACTTGTACTTGATTTTTGGTTATTCAACGTTTGGGGGACGAATTGGAGTGGAGATTGCTACATTTCATTGTTCAAGGATTGATTCGTTACGCAATAAGTCTTCTACTCATTTTTTCTATTGAAATGTTGTACGAATCCTTGTCTATTTTGCTTTCCTCCATGATGTGTGAGTAGTCCACTTACTGTAGGCTAGGGAATCTAGCCATGTTACGGAATCATCAATGTGCTTAAACAGTTGATGCATGTCTAAATTAGATCCGGTTTTATGAATTGAACATAATGCCTTCTTAGGATTGATCATCCTATAGAATTGAACTTGGGTTAGTTAATTGCAAAGGAATTTGGATTAATTCATACCAGAATTCGTTCATAAGATAGGTTCAATTATTAATTCTGAACGCATAGGTGGAACTTGTCAACTTGATATAGAATTCTTAATTCGACCTAGGAACTATGATAGCGGACGTTAATGCTTCTAACGTAGACCTAAAGATGTGGAAGCTGATAAAAAAGCGTTAGTTAGAGAATGAAGATCCCTGACCGCACGCGTTCTAGGATAGAGGTTAGAGTTTTCTGAATCGATCTTAGACTACAAACCAATCATATCTACTTAGATAGTCTGTAGCATCGGTGAAACTCGAACCTACAGTGCCTTTGATTATAGTTTTTCCAACCAACCAACCAACTATTTTTCTCTCGACCTTCGCTAGGATCACCATCGACACCATCACCTCTCAGTCCCTGTGTTCGACCCTGGTACTACATCGAATCCGTACCCTTTCGGAATCGGTTTAGTCTAGGTTTTATTACTTGAACATCCATTCACCTAGATTGGCACGATCAAGTTTTTGGCATCGTTGCCGATGACAGAGATTCAGTCTTGGTGTCGGTTTAGATTCTAGTTTTCCACCACCATCTACTTTCTTTCCACCATCATCAGATTCCATTCTTTCAGGAATCGAAATTTTGATTCCTTCGGTTTATGACCAGGAGCCGTGGAAGTCAAACTCTACTTCCTTCTGATACAGAAATCGAAAGAACTCTTCAACTCCTAGGGCAGTGAAGGAGATTGGAAACAATAGATGACAATAGAAATATTGACGACCACCCTGCACATAATGCTGCTCCACTGAGAGCAGTTGAGCGAAATGAAGCGCTTAATTTTGGAGATTACACAGCTCCAAAGCATACTTAGTTACTATCATGCATCAGGAGATCAAACATTGACAGGAGTCACTTTGAGCTTATACCAGCATTTTTGCAAATGCTTTCCACCTCGAGTTTCAAAGGTACACTAGAAGAAGACCCTAAACTACACTTGAATCATTTTAAGATGCAATGCCAGTCACTCAAGCTACCCAATGGAACCTCTGAGGAAGCAGTATTACTCTTAGCTTTTCCTTTCTCCTTATCAGGAAGAGCATTGGAATGGCTATATACACTTCCACTGGATTCTATTCATACTTGGGAACAGCTTCACAATAAATTCATGGTGCGATTTCTCTCTCCTAAAAAGACGATGTTCATAAGAGGAAAGATAAACTCTTTTTCGCAAGGAAAGTACGAGAGCTTATATGAAGAATGGGAGAGATACAAGAGCTATCAGCGGTCATGTCTACATCACGGACTGAAAAAAATATCTGATAGCGAACTTCCTCACTAATCTAAAAGAGGAGACGAGATTTTGGATCAATGCGGCATGTAAGGGCAACTTATACAATATGCCCTTTGACGAGTTAGAGGAGCAAATCGATAGAATGGCTAATGAACACGTATTCGATTGCCTAGTACCTCGAGGAGAGAATGAGGAGGTCCTCGAACTCGAATCAGTACGATCGGATTTAGCCCATCTTAGATCCGAATTGGTCCAAGGTAATGAAGCAACCCGACTTGAATGCATTCATTCATAAAAAGAAACGCTTAATGCGGGGACAAGTGCTGTAACTGAGCTGGTCGAGCTCATTCCTTCTCAAATATTCTCGATAGACCAAATTCCCCTACATGAACAAGATAATGTTGTCTCTATTAAAAACTCTAGTTCAGGGACAACAATCTTTGAAGATTAAACTAGACAAGATGAATGATGACCAAGATATGATGAAAGAAAGGGTGAGCAACATTGAAACCCACTTGCTCATTTTAGATGCACAAGTAGCCCATATAGCCGAGGAGCAATGCTATGCTATAGCACTGAGAAGTGGCAGAGAATTAGAGGAAAGAACAAGGGGCGGAGTGGAAACTGGCGAATGTTCCAACTCTAAGAATGCTGAAATTGATGATGCTACCACTCCAGAAATACCCTCTCATCCTGAAGACCAAAATGAGGGGATCTCTGCTTATATACTCCTTGTCGCAAAGCCACCTCGTATACCATATCCCCAACGGTTGAAAAATTTCAACGAAGAAAGTCAATTTGCGAAATTTGCAGAGATGAAAAAAAATGTAGGTTATTATACCATTCCATGAAGTCATCACTCAAATACCTTCCTATGCTAAGTTCCTAAAGGATATTCTGTCGAAAAAGGGAACGATCGACTCGGAAATAGTGACCCTAAGTCCAAAATGCAGTGTCATTCTGAAGCATGAATCATGCCCTAAGATGACCGATCCGGGAAGTTTCTCAATTCCATGCAAGTTAGGCAATGTAACAATTGACCGAACATTATGCGACCTTGGTACAAGTGTTAGCCTTTTTCCCACTTTCGATCTACAAGAAGCTAAACGTAGGGAAACTCAAACCAACAAGGATGGCACTACAATTAGCAGACCGATCGATCAAATATCCTCTCGGGATACTAGAAGATGTGTCGTTGAAGATAGGTGACTTCTATGTGTCGGTAGATTTTATGTGTAATGCACATGAACGAAGATACAAGAATACCTATTATCCTTGGTCGACCTTTCTTAAACACAGTGGATGCGATTGTGCATATAAGAGTAGTAGGCTAACTTTGAAAATCGGAGGTGAAACAATTGAGTTCACGCTAGATAAGAACCTTAAGCAACCAATGTCTGTAGACTCCGCCTGTTACATCGACACACTAGATGCTCTAGCAGATGAATTCTTGGAGGAGTTCCGCGACCTTGATCCTCTGGAAGTAGCTTTGAAAGCTACTAGAGGAAATGGGTATGTGGATAATGAAGAGGTAAACGAATATCTTCGTGCACTAGATAGTTGTGCGGAGGACGAAGCCAACATCCAATCCGCACCAATGTCTGTCGAAGCTTTCTGCAGAGTAGACCATATTTAAAATGATGAAAGGAGTCTAGAAGACGATTCACCACCGCTAAACAAACTCAAGTTCAACGACGACTCTGACCTAACGAAACCAAGGGAAACAAGTGATTGGAACATAAGCTCATCCCCCAAGGTCGAGATGAGACCCTTGCCTTCTGGACTGAAATACGTATTCTTAGGGGGAAAGGAAACCTACCCGATCATAGTAAATGATGCCTTAATGGAAGGTCAGGTCGAGAAATTGTTAGACTTACTCAAGCAATATAGAAGAGCGATAGGATACACTCTAGATGACATAAAAGGGATAAACTCGTCATTATGTATGCATCGCATCCACTTAGAGAATGAAGATGAGTCCTCGGTAGAACATCAACGTAGACTCAATCCTGCGATAAAGGAAGTGGTAAAAAAAGGAGGTACTGAAATTGCTGGATGTCGGTATCATTTATCCTATTTCGGATAGCTCATGGGTAAGCCTAGTGCACGTGGTACCTAAAAAAGGAGGAATAACAGTGATCATGAACGAAAAGAACGAGTTAATACCGACACGAACCGTCACTAGATGGCGTATGTGCATCGATTACAGGAAATTGAACTCCAACACTCGAAAAGATCACTTTCCACTTCCGTTCATCGATCAGATGTTGGAAAGGCTAGCCCTGCATTCATACTTCTGCTTCCTTGATGGATTTTCAGGATTCTTCCAGATCCCGATTCATCCGCAAGATCAAGAAAAGATGATATTTGCATGCCCATACGGGACATTCGTGTATCGCAGAATGCCATTTGGCCTCTACAATGCACCCGTTACTTTTCAGCGATGCATGATAGCAATATTCTCTGACATCATAGAGGACATGATGGAAGTATTCATGGATGATTTTTCTGTTCATGTGCCCTCTTTCAACTCGTGTCTGGCAAACCTCCAGAAAGTTCTAGATCGATGCATATCCTTAATTGGGAAAAGTGTCATTTCATGGTACAAGAAGATATTGTGCTAGGACACAAAGTGTCATAAAAAAGGATAGAAGCAGATAAAGCAAAAATCGAAGTGATCGAGAAACTACCACCCCTTCACAATGTCAAGGAATCCGGAGTTTTTTGGGTCATGCAGAATTCTATCCGTAAATTCATTAAAAAGATTTTTCTAAGATTTCGAGACCCCTCACCGAGCTGTTGTGCAAAGACACCACATTCAACTTTTCAGCTGAATTTCATCAAGCATTCAATAAGCTGAAATAAGTTCTAATCTCACCTCCAATAATCCAACATCCGGATTGGAGCAAACCTTTCGAACTAATGTGTGATGCTAGTGACGTCGCCTAGGAGCCGTGTTAGGGCAACACAAGGATAATAAACTACATGCTATATACTATGCTAGCAAGACGCTAGATGAAGCTCAAGTCAATTATACCACCACAGAGAAAGAACTATTGGCAGGAGTCTTCGCATTTGAGAAATTCAGGTCCTATCTTTGGGTTCCAAAGTGATAGTATACACAGATCATGCGGCCCTAAGATACTTGTTGTCGAAGAAAGACGCAAAACCGTGTCTAATCAGATGGATCCTCCTCCTACAAGAATTCGATTTGGAAATCAGAGACAGGAGGGGGACTGAAAATGGTGTCGCCGATCACCTATCGAGGATCGTGACAGAAAACAACGTCCCTATCAATGACACTATGCGAGACGATCACGTCTTCGCAATCGCTAAGAAAGATGCCATTCCTTGGTACGCTGATATAGTCAACTACTTGGTAGCTAATATCCTCCCTTCTGATCTGAACTACAATGGTAAGAAGAAATTCATGAAGAAAACCCGAAACTACTTTTGGGATGAACATATCTGTTCAAAAGGGAAACAAATGGACTGTTTAGACGATGTATTCCGGAAGAGGAGGTAGATAAGGTGATCCACCATTGTCATTCGTCAAACTATGGAGGACACTTCGCTGACTCAAAAACAGCAGCAAAATCTTGCAAGCAGGTTTTTATTGGCCAACGATGTTTAAATACATCTAACTCTTACTAAAGAACATGAAATATTTCTAAGCGTCATGAAGCGCCACAAAACACTATTCTGAAGATAGAGCCATTCGATGTATGGGGAATCGACTTCATGGGTCCATTTCCTTCTTCTCATGGGAACATGCATATCCTCGTTGCAGTAGATTACGTCACAAAGTGGATCAAAGTACTAGCTAGCCTAGGGAACGATTCCAAAACAGTAATGAAAATATTTAGACGGATTATTTTCCCTAGATTCGGAGTCCCCAAGTGGTCATCAGTGACGGGAGAACACACTTTGTGAACAGGATGATCGCATCGTTGCTAAGAAAGTATGGAGTCATCAACGGATAGCAACAGCGTACCATCCCCAGACGAATGGACAAGCAGAGATTTCAAACAGAGTAATAAAGACGATTCTCGAGAAAACTGTCTCTATCTCTCAAAAAGATTGGTCACAAAAGTTAGATGACGCAGTATGGGCTTATCGAACTGCATTTAAAACACCAATTGGGATGACCATCTTCCAAATGGTATGCGAAAAAAGCACGCTATCTAACAGTCGAGTTAGAACATAGAGCGTTCTAGGCAATAAAGAAATTAAACTACGACTGGAAGTCTGCAGCACAAAGGAGAAACCTGCAACTACATCATCTTGACGAAATACGGCTCGATACATATGAAAATGCAAAAATCTGTAAGGAAAGAGCGAAGAGATGGCACGATAAGAGAATTCTTAAACGGGAATTTCAAGTGAATGATAAGGTGTTACTGTTTAACTCACGAATGAAGATATTTCCGGGAAAACTTAAGTCGCGATGGTCAGGATCATTTACAGTCACTCAAGTATCCCTACATGGAGTAGTCGAAATTGCAGGAAAATCAGGCCAACCATTCAAAGTAAATACCTAGCGCCTAAAAATTTACAATGCTATTGATCATTCCGACCCTAGAAGCACCTAATTGCTCCAGGACCCCTTGGATAATTAGCCAAATAAAAGTCTAGCTGAAGACTTTAAAACAGTGATGGATAGGAGGCAACCTAGTAATAAAAAAAATCGATTATTCACATGCATTCTCATCACACTGCTAGTCTTTGAGGTTACATAACAGGTAGCAAAATACGAACAAGCACAACAAAGGAAAAAACGCAAAGTAACAAAGGGAGATACAAGCTTACACAGAAAGGAGAGTTGATCTACACACGAGCTCAATCGAGCTAAGCCTTCTTTCTCTTCTTTTACATTATTATTTTTCTATTACTTTATTGTTCATTATTTTTGTTCATACCTTACCGGGTTAGACTGACACCGCGGACGATGTCAAGTTTAAGTCTAGGGGGAGGTCTAATGCCCTGATAGCTCATTTCTAGTAACTGCATATCACGTTTCATGCATTTCTGCATACATAAAAATTTTTGAAAAAAAAATTCAAAAAATATTGCATCAATTTGCATTAGTTTTGCATATCACTTGCATTCTCCGAGGACGAGCAAAAGTCTAAGTCTAGGGGAGTTGATGACATCGGTTTTTGACGTTATTGTCCTATGGTTTTAATTGCATTTCACCTCTCTTTTCCATACAAATCCAGCATTTAGACTGCATTTTGTACACAAATACGATTTTCTTTGCTCTTTGATGTAATTAGATGAAAATGAGCTAAAACAGTGTTTTTGGAGCTTAATTGGACAAAGTGGACGATCATGGACGAGCTAAGGAAGGTCATGAACTTGTTGCGGGCGAGAAACGAACTTCGGAGCGAAAAAGGAAGAATCTCGATGTTGAGAACATCGATATCGACGTTATAAAACATCGATATCGACGTTACTCAACAATCGATATCGATGTTTCCAGCCACCTCGAGATCAGATTTTCAGATTTTCCAATCTAGATGTTCCACAACATCGACATCGATGTTCCATACTTCGAGATCTGAGCAGTCCAGATATCGGTATTCTAAAACGTCGATATCGACCTTCCACAACCTCGAGATCGGGTTACCCTGGAAGAATATTGGTGTTAGAAAACATCGATATCGAGGTTTCTAACATCGATATTTTGAGATTTCTATAAAAACGACCGTATGGATCAGAGAGAGGGTTCACAATTTTCGAGATTTGTACTTAATTTTTGGTTACTAAACGTTTGGGGGACGAATTGAGTGGAGTTGCTACATTTCATTGTTCAAGGATCAATTATTTACGCAATAAGTCTTCTATTCCCTTTTTCTATTGAAATGTTGTATGAATCCATGTCTACTTTGCTTTCCTCCATGATATGTGAGTAGTCCACTTGATGTAGGCTAGGGAATCTAGCCATGTTACGGAATCATCAATGTGCTTAAACGGTTGATGCATGTCTAAGTTAGATCCGGTTTTATGAATTGAACATAATGCTTTCTTATGATTAATCACCCTATAGAATTGAACTTGGGTTAGTTAATTGCTAAGGAATTTGGATTAATTAATACCAGGATTCGTTCATAAGATAGGTTCAATTATTAATTCTGAATGCATAGGTGAGACTTGATAAGGAATTCCTAATTCGACCTAGGAACTATGATAGCGGACATTAATGATTCTAACGTAGACCTAAAGATGCGGAAGCTGATAGGAAAGCGTTAGTTAGAGAACGAAGATCCCTGACCGGATGCGTTCTAGGATAGAGGTTAGAGTTTCCTGAATTGACCTTAGACTGCAAACCAACCATATCTACTTAGATAGTCGTAGCATCGTTGAAACCCCGAACCTACAGTGCCTTTAATTATAGTTTTTCCAACCAACCAACCAACTATTTTGCTCTCGACCTTCGCTAGGATCACCATCGACATCACCTCTCGTTCCCTGTGTTCGACCCTGGTACTACATCGAATCTGTACCCTTGCGGAATCGGCTTAGTCTAGGTTTTATTACTTGAACATCCACTCACCTAGATTGGCATGATCAGTGGCATTCCAGGTAGTCAGTTTTTGAGACAATCTCACAATGAGAAAATCCCACAATCTGTCAGGTAGTCAGTGAACTCTTGGCTCATATACTCGCCACCTCGATCAGATCGAAGCAAATTGATCGTCTTGTCAAGTTGGTTCTGCATCTCATTTATGAAAACCTTGAACAATTCAAGTGTTTCAGACTTATGTCTTATCAAGTAGACATAACCGTATCTACTGAAATCATCAGTGAACATAACGAAATACAGATAACCTCCTCTAACGGACGAGCTCATAGGACCACATACATTACTATATATGAGTGCTAGCAACTCTGTACCCCGTACTCCTTTTCTGAAAAAGGAGATTTTGTCATCTTGCCCATTAAACAAGAATCGCACGATTCGATTGATTCATAATCAAAAGAATCAAGAAGTCCATCAGAATGAAGTTTCACAATGCGTTTCTCGTTGATGTGATCAAGTCGACAATACCAAATATAGGTCGGGTTTAAGTCGTTCGGCTTAAACCATTTGATACTAACGTTATAGATTGAATTTTGTCCAGAAGATTTATCATCCAAAATATAAAGACCATTAAATAGGTAACCATTACCATAAAATAAAATGCCTTTATAAATGGATAAAGTTTTATTCTCAATAACAAAACGAAAACCATCAGAATCCAAACATGAAATCGAATAATATTCTACTAATGGCAGGTACAAAATAATAATCATATAATTTCAACACAAATCCAGAAGGTAAAATAAGATCATAATTCCTGACGGTCAATGCAACAACTCTTGCTCCATTCCCAACGCGGAGATCCACTTCTCCCTTCGCTAGCTGCCTACTTTTTCTCAGGCCCTGCACATTTCCACAAATGTGTGATGTACATTCGGTATCTAATACCCATAATGTAGAAGTAAACAAGTTAGCCTCTATAACGAAGATACATGAAGACGAAGCTTCTGCAAGCTTCTTCTTCTTCTGATCTTCCAGGTAGAGTTTGCAGTTTCTACGCCAATATCCGATAGCAAGGCAGAAATGAAACTCTCTTTTCTCAACCTTAGACTTAGGCTCGACGGCAACACTTGTCGTCTTGCACTTGCCTTTCTTGCTCTTGGAACGCTTCCCTTTGTTGGAACTCTTTCGACCCACTAGGACACTCTTCTCGACTTTGATGTTCTACTTGGCCGATCGCAACATCCCATGTAGCTCGGTCAAGTCATTCTCCATCCCATGCATATTGTAATTCATGATAAACTGGTCATAACTATCCGCCAGGGACTGGAGAACTGGTCTACTTGATGGATGTGATGCTCTAGGATGATCATATGATATGAGAACTATGTATGATACGATGTATTTATTGGATGAATGCATTGTTTGTTCATTATTTATTTTGCATATTTGATAAATAATGATATCCATGGATCGTTATGAACAATCCTAAATTCCTTAGTCGCTTGTCATTGTGGGAGAAATGATTAATTAAGACTAACATGAGGCGTGATGGATGATCATAGTAATGATCATGTGTATTGGATACGGATCACAGTCATGAGTACTTGTTTGGAACAAGTGACTGGATGACTCGCGTGAGATTATCGATTGGATTTTATCCATGACTTGAATCTCACTTGATGGTTCACTTTGGATCCTTAGACCTGAGATATCTATTGTATCCATCATGACGAGTAATGTACTTTGACTGCGTTAAACGTCGTCTTTAACCGGATGATTATAAAGGCGTGGCTCGGGTACATTACGAATCATGTAGTGGATAGTAGATAGTCAAGATGGAACTTTGTCCCTCTCGAAAGAGAGATATATCGCTTGGGCCCGTCGTAGGAGTGAGACTATAGAAATGTGTGGCCGCACTATAGATGAATGTCATCTATCTCTTACAGTCTACTCGAGATACGACAAAGCAATCGAACTATAAGTTTGATTATGATATCGTGAGACAAAGAGGATCATCGTTAGAGCTATCTCTGGCTTTTCGCTTAGATCACATCTAATTCTTTCCGATACGGGTAATCATAATGTCTTGCTAGAGACCACTTATGATTTGTAAAGCGAGATTGGATCTCGGGTTTACTACTGTATTCGGAGGAGCCTAAAGGGTCACACACATATGGGATGGATGTGTATGTACGGGGTCGAACGGATGGGAAAAATCGGATTTTTCTCCGTCTAAAGGCCTGGTCCGGAGCTGACCAAAAGTTGGTCAGTCAGACCAGACGCACTTGGCAGAAACAGACCGATTTGGTCGAAATGACTGGCTGGTTCGGAGCTGGCCAAAATATGGTCAGCCGAACTAGACCAGTCAGACGGACCAAAACGAGAGGCTCGGAGCATGGCTGGTCCGGCGGACCGAAATCTTGGTCCGCCGGACCAACAAGTCAGGCGGACTGATCTTCGCGGTCTGAAGTGTAGTTGGTCCGGCGGACCAAGTCCGAAGTGTAGTTGGTCCGGCGAACCAAAACTTGGTCCGCCAGATCGCGGACTGTCGGCAAGCTCGGATTTTACGTGTTCTTGGTCCGGCTGACCAAGAGTTGCTCAGCTCCGGACCAAGACACTGAAAAATCCGAACTTCGCATTTTCTCGCCTTTTTCTTGGTGAGAAGCAGGTGGAGAACGACACACTCGACCTAATCCCGACCCTTAGCCATCTGAGTGGCTAGGGAACTCTGGAGAATACTCTCTCAACCTCAAGAGAGTGTTATTGATCCATACACAAGAGAATTGTTCTCTTCAAGCTCTAGCAAGCAAGATTCCAAGAGTTGGAATCCATCCCAAGGGTGTGGACTGCTCAAAAGGGTGTTGACTCTTTCAACACCTAGGTTGTGATCAACAAACCACCTTCAGATTGTGAATCAAAGGTTAGTTTTTCTCTCCAAGAGAAGTTCTTCATCGAAAGGTTTGGTCTGTGGGTGTTCAAAAACGTTTTGAACGCTAATTCCGCTGCGTAAGCCCGCATACCAGATCCTAGCATGGTTTTGAATCGGCGGTCTAGGATCCCTTATGACCCAACACTACTGCCAACTCACGACTAACCTCCAACCCTAGTCTCTCAAGATCCTCTAGATAACCCTTCATCTTGAGGATATGAATACTCACGGGTGAACCATTGGACATCTTACAGTTGACCAGGTTCTTCAGGACGCTAGATCGCTCGACCCTTGTCTGCTCCTCCAACATAGTCCTGAGCAACTCAATCATCTCGAAGGCATCATGTCCTTCGAGTTGTTTTTGCAACTCAGCTGACATTGATCCAAGCATCAGGCAGGTCACGCCCAAGTTGTCATTGACATGCCTCTGATAGGCATCTCTGACAGCTGTGGTCACATTGGCCGTTGGTTCGTCCTCTGCCTCCAGCACGTAGAGCTTCCGCTCATGTCTGAGAACAATTCTCAGGTTGCGGTACCAGTCGAGAAAATTTCCACCATTGAGTCTCTCTCGATCCAGGATGGATCGCATGGAGAGATTAGCCTGATTACTTACAGAAGTCATGGTCTACAGAAAAAGACAAACAAACAGATAGAAAAATAGGCAAATCGCTTAATACACATATTAACACAGACAATAGATGCAATATGACATGTTCCCACTAAGAAAAACACCTTCAATGAGTTTCTAAGTGAGGTAGGATCCATATTTCACATGCTTTTGAGTCAACTAGGGCATGACGCTCAAAAACATGCTATTTAGGTAGACAACACATTGTCAATCACATCCTATGTGATTCCTAGATGAGTATGGGATAGTGATACGCTATCACTGCATGTTCCTCATCCCATCCTTACCATCAGGTCCAAGTCCGACTTGATAACCCAATTCAAACTCAACCATATTGCTATGAGAATCACGATTTCTCCATACTCCCTCACCAAGATAATCAGGCACGCTAAGCTAGGGCATGACCCGTAACCATGACCATCGAGGCCTTGACAGTTGCTCTACTAATGGGCGGTAATAGCTTGAGATT
>NW_010971791.1:0-594 GCF_000463585.1 Tarenaya hassleriana
CTCTAAACGTGTTTCGATGCTCTCTAAGTATATTTCCACGCACTCTAAACATGTTTGGATATATTCTAAGTATGTTTTGATGCACTCTAAATATGTTTCGACGAATTCTAAACGTGTTTTGACACACTCTAAACGTGTTTCGATGCTCTCTAAGTATATTTCGACGCACTCTAAAGATATTTGGATGCACTCTAAGTATGTTTCGACGCACTCTAAACGTGTTTCGACGAACTCTAAACATCTTTCTTTGCACTCTAAACATGTTTTGACGCACTCTTAACATGTTAGGATGCACTCTAAACGTGTTTAGACGAACTCTAATTATGTTTCGACGCACTCTAAAAATGTTTTAATGCACTCTAAACATGTTTGGATGCACTCTTATTATGTTTGGACGAACTCTAAACATGTTTCGACGAACTCTAAATATCTTTTGTTGCACTCTAAATATGTTTTGACGCACTCTAAAAATGTTTCGATGCATTCAAAACATGTCTGGATGCACTCCAAAAGTGTTTGGACACACTCTAAACGTGTTTGGACGCATAATAAACGTGTTTCGATGCTTTCTAAGTATATTTCGACGCACACTAA
>NW_010971792.1:0-276 GCF_000463585.1 Tarenaya hassleriana
TTTCAACAACAGTGAGATGGAGAGAGAAAACGAGATAAAAAAAATATTTCCTGATTTCTTATTTTATAAAATGCACTGTACACTCATATATATACAAGTTGGAGAGCCTAAAAATTCAAAAAGGTAACAAACATTCGTAACAACAAATAAGCGGGAATTCTGTCAAAATTGTGCAACAGAATGAAAGCACAGATTCAAACCAATTCCGTTAGCAATACCAACCAAAACAGATTTGACCCAAGCGCCATTGCCATTGCTGTGTGAATTACACTAAGA
>NW_010971793.1:0-276 GCF_000463585.1 Tarenaya hassleriana
TTCACATGGTGCAACAATCAGCCCTCAAATCCACTCTCGATCAAGTTAGATCGAGTGATGGGGAACCAAGCATGGCTAGACAAGTTCCCAAATGCTTTTTCAGAATTCTTTCCACCGGGGCCATCGGATCACTCCCCGGCCATTGTTCACTTTCCGGATAGGATCAAGGTATTGAAATCACCCTTCAAGTTCTATCATCATCTCATCGCTTCATCTAGTTTTGAGCAGGTGATACATTCTAATTGGCAAGCGGGATTCCTCACGGGCACTCATCAG
>NW_010971794.1:0-276 GCF_000463585.1 Tarenaya hassleriana
GAGGGACGCGTGTCCATCAGAGATTCGTGTAGACGTCAGAGTAGAGAATAACTAAGCGTCTTGGTTGGTGCGAAAAACCGGAGATAGAAGAGCCACGTGTCGGATCGCAGACGCGAATCCAAAAGGTCGTTTGTCAGGGAACCAAAATATCTGAGACACGTGTCGAGCTGTGGGGAAGACCACGACATCGGGCGACCGCGTTTTGTTTTGTGGCTAAGAAACGTGGCAGCTGGGGAACAAATACGAAGTAATCTTATGACGAGTGCGATTTTTTTT
>NW_010971795.1:0-276 GCF_000463585.1 Tarenaya hassleriana
AGTGGGACGTCTGCTCATGCACTAAGGAAACCTGCAAAAAACAAAAGTCCAGAAAAAGGCAGAGAAGGTGAATCAACGTGAATGAAAAGGCAGAGAGTAGGGAGAGACACCCGATAAAATCCAGAACGATCCCAGAAAGGTCCAGAAAAATCGGGAAAAATCCAGAAAAATTCAGAAAAGCCCAGGAAATGTTCAGAATAATTCCGAAAAAGTCAAGGGAATTCTGAAAAATGTCCAGAGAAATCCCGAAAAATCCCGAACAAGTCCAGAAAAGTC
>NW_010971796.1:0-276 GCF_000463585.1 Tarenaya hassleriana
GAAGGCTTGGTCCGGCGGACCACGTGTGGTCAGCTTCGGACCAAGACCCTTCTTGGTCTTTTCGGTCCGCCTGGCTTCTGTCTCGGTCCGTCTGACCGACTGTCTGGTCCGCGGCTGACCAACTCTTGGTCAGCCGGACCAGACTTGAACAGATAACCTCCTGACTGACTTTCGGACCTCCTGGGCTGACCGACTTGGTCCGGGGCTGACCAAATTTGGTCAGCTCTGGACCAACGCACTGAAAACTTCTTTTCATGCTCGTTTCGGTCAAATCTC
>NW_010971797.1:0-276 GCF_000463585.1 Tarenaya hassleriana
GACTTAGAACTCCTTGAACTCTTTGGATCTCACCAAAAACTCTCAAAGTTCTTCCAAAGACGGCTCAAAAAGTCTCTTTCTTAATTAGAGTTTTAATCTCCTTCTTATAATGTGATTTAACCCTAATTTCGGTCTAATTTTCGAAAACTCGAAAGCCGGAACGGATGGTCCAGAAATGCACGTGGACCGTCCGTTCCAGC
This sequence comes from Tarenaya hassleriana, assembly GCF_000463585.1. NCBI lineage: Eukaryota > Viridiplantae > Streptophyta > Magnoliopsida > Brassicales > Cleomaceae > Tarenaya > Tarenaya hassleriana. The sequence continues at coordinate 201 of NW_010971797.1, forward strand.
AAGCCAGAACGAACGGTCTGCCTTCGTGGACCGTCAGTTCTAGAGAAGCCAAAACGGACGGTCTGCCTTCTGTGGA
>NW_010971798.1:0-276 GCF_000463585.1 Tarenaya hassleriana
TTAATTGAGCTACTCATATCAACAAGATGCATCTACCTTTTCGGTTGCCCATCTCGAGAGACCTCCTGGGAAGTACTTTCCAGAATGTGTGCGAGTGAGGACAAAACACGCTAAAAGGTCCCGTGTTGGTGTGTGAGGATAGCTCTATCATTCCGTAGTGGCCTCGGGTCGTTACAGATAAGAGAAAAGTTGAAGAAAAAGGAGTTTGCTTGAGATGAATGTTGATTGTATTTGTTTTCTATTTGATTGTCTATGTTGGGTACGGAGGCGAGGTTT
>NW_010971799.1:0-276 GCF_000463585.1 Tarenaya hassleriana
AACCACTTAGCTACCTGGATTTATTCTCCCACAGTACCAATCACTACGAGATTCTCTAAAACTGCGCTAATAAAGCACGGGGCTATTAAGATGTAGAATATGGTTTACCTCGAGAGATAAAGTAGCCCGTACCTTTCCTATTAATTATTTATTTTGAACCCATCTCCTATCTATTGATGACTAAAACCTCCCTCCACTCGGGGGACAGGGTTCTTCTTTCTATTCTGATTTGGAGTGGAAGAACTTCCCCACCTCACTACTCAACCGTAGCTTTAT
>NW_010971800.1:0-276 GCF_000463585.1 Tarenaya hassleriana
AATGGCCAGACCCGACATTCTGGGTGACCCAGACCGGACGGTCTGAAATCTCCAGACCGAACGGTCTGCGTTCCAGACCCCAAATTTGTCCCGAGAGGTTCCGGGACAGCACGGAACCCCTGGACCAACCGGTCCACACCCTAGACCGACCGTTCTAGGGTACAGAACCCTTTTTCGGATGATTTTCGAATCCCGCGTGCATGAGACGTATGATTCAACAATGCGAGTGACTCGTTGCGTGATTATACGGGGTAGTTTATATGGCGTTACGCGGCA
>NW_010971801.1:0-276 GCF_000463585.1 Tarenaya hassleriana
CATTGTTCCGAGACCATAACCTAGAATTCGGATGATTCTCAGGTGGTCTAGGTAAGGATCCATCGACAAAACACAATTTGTTTCTTCTTTCTAATGCCATTGAAACAGAGCGATACCAAGAACTGAACTCCTCTGGTCCATAAAATCTATCCGAAACGAGAATGACATTTGTATGATCACTCGAACCGAGATAATAGTGATTGGTGATAGGTACATCAGGAAATTCTTCAAGATCTTCGAAAGGTTCTTCCATGGATGAAATTCTTCAAGACTGAC
>NW_010971802.1:0-1669 GCF_000463585.1 Tarenaya hassleriana
AGAACGGACGGTCCAGGAGAGACCTTCCGTTCCGAGCCACTCAGTATGTCACCCTTGGACTGTCCGGTCTGGCTTACCCAGAACGGACGGTCTAGGGTAGGTCTCCGTGATCAGATCACGTTTCCCCGCGTTCTTAGCCCCGATCAGACCCGAAACTAATCCGAATTCTTCTGTACACCCAAAATTCGAACTCCTGCACTCTATGCAACATGAAACATGCAATCTACACTAGATTCAATAATCAAACATGCATAGATATCATAGCAAACATGGATTCAAACAATTCAAATCCTAAAACATGCGTGATCGGGTTCTACGAAATCAAAACAGAGCAACCAGGCTCTGATACCATTGTTGGGTTTCCTGGGATCTCTAGAGCGAATCCTATTCCTAAGAGATCGATTCTAGGGTTTGCGCAGCGGATATAAAACAAAAATTTAATAAACCCTAGAACCATGCTTCTAATGAATCGTAGAAACGTTAGAACGCTTACCTCAATCGATCCGGGGCCTGTATCAATCGAAGAACGCGTCTGATCACGAAAGGGAGGAAGAATACCTCGCCCTCTACACGTATCCACACCACGGGAGGGATTCCAACGATTGGAACTTGTCTGCTGATGCGCACGCACCGAGTTCTAAATTTGTAACCCGATTCGTACCACTATCCACAAGTATACGGTAGTTGTAGTACCGGGTCGATCACGAGGACTAGGTTGTGTTAATCCATTCTTAAACTAGATCAATGGTGATGGAAAATATTGCTTACAAGGTGTTTGTGAAAATGTAAATATGAAAAGAAGATCAAACAAGCAAATGAAATTAATGAGTTGTAAACGATGGTTTGAGGCGTTGTAGGTTCGGGATCCCTCATGAATCGCATGGACGGTTAATGATGCTACAATGTCCTAGGGTTTGTCTTCCAATTGGGGATTTCAAGCACTTCCTCTAGAGTTTGTCTCTCCCGAGCTTAAACTCACTACCTAGACAATCAATTCACCCATTTCCCAATGATCCAAATGATCTCTAGATGCATTAATGTACCCCATCATGAACCCTAAGCAAGCTAAGCCATCTCCCAATGTGAATAACTCACTCATTTGATATTTGGTTCCAAACATCATCCCCATATCCCTATGATCAATGTGTTCTATGGTCATATCAACTAGGGTTTCACCCAAATCAACAGCATTAAGCACAAAATATCAAACCAATGGAAGAAAACTCAAAAGCATCATAGATAAGCATAGGTGTCCATACAAAAGTGGGGATCCCTCACCCACAACAAAGTCACTACTCCATAACTAGGGTTTCAAAACAGAAAGCAAAATGAAGAAACATGGAAAAGGAGAAGAAATGCTCAAGATAGTCTTCAATGGTGGTCCTCTTCTTCTCCTAGCCTCCTTGATCTCCAAAATCCCTCATTTCTTCCTCTCCAAGGTGATTTTTCCCCAAAGTGTGTAGCCCCCCTTTCTCTCTCCTCAAAACTCCCCTTTTTGTGAAAGTTCAGAATTAGATTTTCTCCTCAAAACACGGGCTTTTCCTTTTTGGACCGATTTTGATTTCGGACGGTCGCTCATTTTTCAGGCGGGTCGCTCAATTTTCTTCCGGTCGCTCATTTTTCGGGCGGGTCACTCATTTTCCTCTGACACGCGAAAAAACAAGCGACC
>NW_010971802.1:1794-2180 GCF_000463585.1 Tarenaya hassleriana
AAGGGGTGATAAGATACAGTCGGATAACAAGTGGGGGTTTTGAGTGGATTGGTTGTACGGGTTAAAGTCGCTGCGAATGAAATCGGGTTTGGTATACTCTATCTTTTCCAATACTCGAGCGAAATCTTATCAATGGGATTTTCATTGCTTCCTGCGTTCTAGGATGAAATAGTTCCTACTTGTCAAGTATGTCTCCTAAACACATTCCAAATGAGAACCCTAAAAGTCACTTAGCCTATAAAATGTTTTCTCTTGCCCCATATCTTTCCTTTTTATTCAGATTTTTATTTTCTTCTTCTTTTTCTTTCTTTCCCTTTCTCTCCTTTTTTTTCATATGATGCAATCCCGGGCTTCTAGGACGTTGGAATTTGACGAGTTCACTCTCT
>NW_010971802.1:2738-4062 GCF_000463585.1 Tarenaya hassleriana
AGAGGAAAAACCTTATGTAAGTGTATGCATGTATTCCTACACCTATATGCATATGCAATCTAATCGTGCAAGTTAATGCAAAGGATGCAAACCCTTTTTTTTTTGTTTTGTTTTCTTTAGGACATGAATTGCAAGGCTCTAAGTGTGGAATGCATGGCTCATGGATCGAAATGTGTTAGTATCACTCCTCCTCCCAGACTTGAATTGAACACCGTCCACGGTGTTAACTCTCGTCTAGTGGGGAGTATAAAAAGAGTAAGTGTGTTACCTCTTCCGGTGGAGTGATCTTCCACTTCGGCGTCTTCTTTTTGTTGTGATCCAACGGGTCCTATGCAATGTGAAGGAAACATGAAGCTTTGATTCCCCTGTTTTGAACTCGGTGTAGGGCGAGAGTTTCCTTCTTCGATCGGGATTGGAACGGAGTGGCCTCCACAAAGGATAGGACAACATTGATGGGCCCGCATCTACAAGACTTGAAAAGGGCGTGTCTTGAGGCTTGAAGTCTTGTATGATCGGTATGTTGTCCGAAATATACTTCCGTGATTTACCCCAGTGGCTGCAAAAAATCCATCTGAAACACATGGAAAATCATCGAAAAATGATCAGAATAAATGAGCGGGTCGCCCAAAAAATGGGCGACCGCTCGTTTTTTTTTTTGAAGAGCTAGTCGCTCATAAAATGGGCGACCACTCACTTCCCGAGTTTTTCGATGCAAAACGGATCTTTCCTCGCACTCGTGTTGGATTTGATCGAAGAGGTTGTTACGAGGGAATTTTGGAGGCTTGATTAAGAAAAGAGAAAAGAAACAAAGAAGGTGAAGAATGTACATCCCGTTATGAACCGGGTTGCTAGTTAAGGTCGTAGCTAGACCGAAATGCGGTTCAATCGATTAAAGAGAGGGAGAGTACAGAGGTACCTCCTTCTGGTCTAATACTCCCTGGATTGTATGGCTTGAGTCTTTCAGTGTTGACCATGAAAGTTCCGCCTTTTCCGTTGTCGAGTTCTACCGCTCCATGAGAGGTGACGTTCTTTATGATGAACGGTCCCGACCACCTCGATTTCAGTTTTCCTGGAAAAAGTTTTAGTCGAGAATTAAATAGAAGAACGACGTCACCTTGTTGGAAGTTTCGATTGAGGATGTGCCGGCCGTGCCACTTCTTGGCCCGCTCCTTGTAAATCCGCGCGTTTTCATATGCGTCCAAGCGAATTTCCTCTAGGTGATGGAGCTCTAGCACTCGTTTTTCCGCTGCGGTTTTCCAGTCGTAATTCAACGCCTTAATCGCCCAATACGCCTTGTGCTCCAACTCAACCGGTAGGTGGCAAG
>NW_010971802.1:6392-7168 GCF_000463585.1 Tarenaya hassleriana
GTGTAACCTAGGACTTCCCTGTATTGCCTACGCAAATTGGTGAGCTTTTCTACTTGATCATCATCTAATGCATCATTAATGATAACGGGATAAGTAGAATTTGAGCCAAGGAAGACATACCTAAGCCCTTGGAGTAAGGGCTTTAGTTCCACTTGTGGAGCATGTTCGGGGTCCCAATCGTCGTGTGATTTCTCTTTTGAACCTTGAGACGAGTCAAGAATGGTGTGGGAGGTCGACAGGATGCGTCTGAGTTCCATATCTGTGTTTCCAGGTGAAAACGGGCGGGTCGCCCATTTTTCGGGCGGGTCGCTCGCTTCTACAGTACCCGGATCGTTTTTGCTCAGAGAAAACGGGCGGGTCGCCCATTCTGACGGGCGACCGCCCGCGTGAACAGTGCCGCTACTCAGACAAAACGGGCGGGTCGCCCATTTTTCAGGCGGGTCGCCCGTTTTACTCTGCACTTCATTCTTGGCTTCTTGACCGTCTAACGCTCGTCTTATCTCTTCGATCTCCTCCCAATTACTGTACAAACTTGCTTCTACGGCCATTAGTGACACTTCTAGCGGGTCTACCTCACGGAACTCTCCGATCACTTCTTCCGCCATTGCTTCAAGTATATCCGCGTAGCATACCGTATCATTGGTCGAAGGTTGCTTCAAGTTCTGGTCAAGCGTGAATTCGACTGTCTCATCCCCGATCTTCATCGTTAATCTTCCGGCTCGAACATGAACTACGGCATCTGCTGTGCTCAAGAATGGGCGGCCCAAAATGATTGG
>NW_010971803.1:0-276 GCF_000463585.1 Tarenaya hassleriana
AAGCGATCGCTGGTATATGAAATGTGGACGAGGAGCAATTTTTCAGACACCAATACACGGGATGGATACATGGATGAATCGAATGTATATCAGAATGAAAGAGATCCAAAAACTATATAGATATAGAGTTACGCAGTCAACGATGACTTAAAAAGAATATATTGAAATACGTATACCAGTAATATGCATCTATCTTTTCAATTGTCTATCTCGAAAGATAATTTAACATGTTTGACTTGAAATAGTTTTATAATGGATAATCTCCTAAAAAGTATT
>NW_010971804.1:0-276 GCF_000463585.1 Tarenaya hassleriana
AAGGATGGCCTCTTTAGGCGATGTATTCCCGAAGAGGAAGTCCAAGGCGTGATTCATCATTTTCATTCTTCGGACTATGGAGGTCATTTCAGAGCGTCGAAAACCGCAGCGAAAATTCTTCAAGACGAGTTCTATTGGCCTTCAATGTTTAAAGACGTCCACCAATACATCTCTTCCTGCGATTCTTGCCAAAGGACCGGGAATATATCACGCCACCACGAGATGCCTCAGCACTACATCTTGGAAGTCGAGCCCTTCGATGTTTGGGGAATCGAC
>NW_010971805.1:0-276 GCF_000463585.1 Tarenaya hassleriana
TTGGGGTTTAGGGTTTCGTTTGGGATTTAGGGTTTCTGATTTAGGGTTTCGGTATTAGGGTGTCAATTCGGTATTAGGGTTTCAATTATCAATTTAGGGATTATGGTATCATTTGGGGTTTAGGATTTCAGATTTAGGGTTTCAGATTTAGGGTTTCGTTTGGAGTTTAGGGTTTTGTTTGGGGTTTAGGGTTTCTGATTAAGGGTTTCGGTGGGTTTAGGGTTTCAGATTTAGGGTTTTGTTTGGGTTTAGGGTTTCATTTTTAGGGTTTCAGAT
>NW_010971806.1:0-276 GCF_000463585.1 Tarenaya hassleriana
AGTCACGTTTTCAGGGGCAGAATCAGGGATATGCGCAGGAAAATCAGGGATACGGACAGCATAATTAGGGTTACCAAGCGCCTCAACCTGCGAAGAACGATGGAGCAGACATTAAGACGATGCTTGCCTAGCTAATGCTCGATCAGAAGACATCATTCACTGAGCTGAAGACCGAGATACAGAACATAAAAGTCAGACAAGACACTTTTGAGAGAAGATTAGATGGGGTCGAAGCTCATCTGAAGCTTGTCGACACTCAGATTGCACAACTTGCAT
>NW_010971807.1:0-276 GCF_000463585.1 Tarenaya hassleriana
TTTACGAAACCGATTTGTACAGGTTTGATCGTAATAACGATGTGATTGCATCCGTCGTCAGTATCTTTCAGTCAGACTTCAAAGGTCCGTGGGGGAGTCTCATCCGTGTCCCTCCATCGGATCTGCAGCGTTGGTTTAGGGCTTTCGCGGTAAGAATTTTTGCACTTCAATTTTATATGCATACAAAATTATAAATTTATTTTTTTATAGCAAGTTTATTATTGGGACGAGTCCGTTCATGACCGAGTCTACGCCGCTTGGAGGCTCGCCGTCCGA
>NW_010971808.1:0-276 GCF_000463585.1 Tarenaya hassleriana
CTTCTCTTTGCGAAAACGATCGCCCTCGGTCTGTCCTTCTCCGCCTTGCGCCTCCTTCGTCATTCGCCGGAGATTCAGGTACTTTTGCGCGTTGCTATCGATTTGTCTTCTTTGTCGTATCGGTTACCAAATCCTTCTAGTTACCAATTTTTCCATTCGATTCACTATAAATTTGAATGCTCTAGATAGTGCGGAAAACATTTGTAACCGAAGACGGAGTGAGGAAAGAGCCGAAGCAAGTTGCTAGGGAGATACTCTCATTCTTCACACGCATCA
>NW_010971809.1:0-276 GCF_000463585.1 Tarenaya hassleriana
ATCCGCCCAAGAACGACCAGTCTTGTGGTGGTACGGAAGGAACGGACTCCGCGAACGTCCCGCGCCCCCTCTTTACTAATAAGGGAAAGAAAGTCTCAACCAGAACCACATTCCTTTTGCGTGCGGATGTAGCTAAGTGTCTGACTCTATTGGTCAAAGTTTCCTGCTGTTGCGGCTGGTGCTCGTTTGCGCGCGCGTGAACCAACTCAACAAACAAGGAAAGGATGCCCGGGGAGGCATCTGAGAATGATTCGAGCCGTATGAAGGGAAACTCTC
>NW_010971810.1:0-276 GCF_000463585.1 Tarenaya hassleriana
GTCTCTTAGTTATGAGTTTGTTATGTTCTTCATGAATAATTTTGTTAGTCCCGAATTGTGACGGGTTATTATTGGTGTAGTTTGTATTCGTCGTTGCTTTTCGGAGGTAATAGATTGGTCTTTTAAGTGTTTATACATATATATATAGTCTATATTCAAGAATGAAAATTATGATGGATATATATATATCTGTATTTTCCTCAATTGGCCTAAATTATGTCATTATTTTCTTCTGTTTTATTTTGTGCTAAATAAAAAAGATTCATCAATTATAAA
>NW_010971811.1:0-276 GCF_000463585.1 Tarenaya hassleriana
AGATCTTGAGTTCAATGAGTTAAATCCTTTACTATGTGATTGTAGATGCTTCACGACTACATATGTCGAGTTAAGCATCTAGGTTATGCAATGTAAAGAGGATTTTTTACTTAATGAGTCATTTGACAAAGTGCTTAGTTGCAGGGCATGATATCATAAAGGATTCACCTTTACAAGCATGAAGTGAGGCCGCTTCAAGATGTTGGTGGCTCAAAATCCGTGTGCTTGTGAATGGATATGGATACATGGCCGTTATAGTGTCAAGGATTGCAGAAA
>NW_010971812.1:0-276 GCF_000463585.1 Tarenaya hassleriana
TTCGAGAATAAATAATTAAATAAATGTGTATAATAATTTGGGAATGGAAGTGAAAAAAAAATGGAAAAGAGTACGAAGCCGGAAAATGTCAAAAAAAGGATAAAAAAAAATAAGCAAAGAAGAATGTTGAAATCTATCTTCAGTCCAGATCTGACCAGGAACTGGTCAGTCGGACCAGGGTCGGATCATCGGACCAAGACGAGGAGGAACGGATGGGAAAAAGATAGAAAATTTGGGAAAAGTGAAGTTGGTCCGCCAGACCAAAATCTGGTCAGT
>NW_010971813.1:0-4545 GCF_000463585.1 Tarenaya hassleriana
AAAAAAAAGAATAGCAATGAGAATTACAAGAATGGTAAAACCATTTACCGTGGGGTCTGAAGTCGTGGGTTCGAATTCACCTCTCTACATTAGAAATGTAGGGGTGAATAGTGGCAGATTTAGAAAAAATTTATACCGGGGCACAATATTATATATAATAAAAAAACTAATAAAATTGTATTATCATAAAAAATATTTATATTTTACAACTGATTTCTACGAGTCTTCATTTTTTGAAATCTATCCATAACAGCTTTATTTATAACTGTCTGAAATATATCTTTTTCGATGAAACAAACCAAACAGTCACTCAAAAATTGATCACCAATCCGGTTGCGCAAAGCTGTCTTCACAAAATTCATCGATGAAAAACATCTCTCAACAGTCGCGGTAGCAACATGCAAAATCAATGTCAATTTCAAAAGTCTGTATACTAATGGATATGAAAGATGTTTCTTTGTTTCCACCATAAGACGAGCAAGATCTCCAAGATGAACCAAATTAGAAAATCTGTCATCTTCCATCAGATTGTCGAAGTAGATACTCAGTTCATATCGAAGAGATACTTGCTCCGAAAAACTGAAGTCATCTGGATAAAATCCAGCCAATTTCACCAGATTTGGTATGTTAAACTCACGAAATGAGTCAATAGGACTCAAAGCTGCCATACAGATGAGCAAATCTGAATTTATCTCGTCAAATCGATCATTGAATTCTCGAAACTGGAAATCCATAACAGTATACAAACAATCTATCTGATAGTGATGCAAGTTGCTTATGCTGGGTTTTTTCCTTAGCCTCCTTGAACCCACATAATCTTCTTCCATATTGATTATTTCAATATCGTGTTTCTCACAGAAAGAAGACACATTATCTAAAAGCAAATTTCAACCAAAGTCTCTTTGTTGTTGTAATTGTCTCTTTGTAGATTTTACCAACGAAATTGCATTCAAGATGTATTGATCTTTTCTCTGTAAAGTCATTGATAAATTATTTGTGAGTCCTAGAATGAGCAACATCAGTTGTAGATAGAACACAAAATCAAATGTGTGGAAATATTTGAGAAGACCATAGGCTTGACGTCTTTTAACTGCATCTGTACCGTCATTCTCAACATACTCTAACACCTCAATGACAGAAGAAAATAACTTAACCAATCGCAACAGTGTTTTGTAATGATATCCCCAACGAGTATTTCCAGGTCTCTGCAAAGTAATATCTTGATTCAACCCAGTTCCTGTACTAATCTCGCCATTATTAATTTCTTCGTTCACTTTTATTCTATGGCTTTCTTGAATCATGTCTTTTCTTTTGCAAAAACCTCTAACCACATCAACAAAAGTGAAATCATATCGAAAAAATTTCTAACATCAAAGAGTTCATTTGCAACTGCTAACAACCAATTGAAGTCGGTGAGCGAAACAATGGACATAATATGCTGCTCTATTTTCTCTTGAAATCAACGATCTCAATCCATTAAATTCACCTTTCGTATTGCTTGCTCCATCGTACCATTGTCCTCTAACTTGTTTTAAGCTCAATCTATATTTAGCAAACAAGGAATCAATAGCAGACTTCAGAGATAAAGCAGATGTTTCTTTCACATGAATAAGCTCAATGAATCTCTCTTTCACTATTCCGTTCTTATCAACAAAACGAAAAACAACTGTCATCTGCTCCTTATCAGAAACATCACTAGACTCATCCACTAGCAATCCAAATACATCATGACCAATCTCCTGAATTATATCTTGGGTTATTTGTTCTGCAAAACATTGTGCAATATCTTTCTGTATTGTTGGAGAAACCATCTGACTATTTCCCGGAGCATTCTTCAAAATAACCTTACTCACAATATCATTTTGTTCTGCAGTATACTTCACAAGTTTCAAAAAAATTTCTTTATTATCAGAATTTTCTGACTCATCGTGACCTCGAAACGGCAGCCCTTGTTTCAACAAAAATCTAGAAGAACTAATCGAGGCATTCAACCGAATACGATACTCGTTTCTCATAATATCACTTTGCTTCTGCATAGCATGCACGATAGATTGATCTTGCCTCATCAAATCATCACATTTCTTTCGTGCATTATTATGAAAACTATTAACATCACCCACATGAGCGCTCAATCTCTCGGTCTTATTCCAACTAGAAAATTCATCTGTCACAAAAGCATCATTCCCAATTTGCTCTCTAAACAAGTAACAGCACAAACAAAATGCTCCATCTTTCTTTATACTATACTCTAACCAATCAGCGTATTGGTCAAACCAGACTGGATTAAATCGTCTCAATTTATTCCCTATCATCTTCTTTGGAAAGTCATGACCACGTGGTTGACAAGGTCCCCTAATCAAATATTTGCGTCGTATCTCATCTCTTTGATTAGGATGATACTCTAATATTTTTTTTCTATCAGCCGGATCCGAAGGCAAATCATGTAAATCAATTTGCTCAGGTATTGAGGGTCTAACCTGAGAATTTGATGTATTGTCGATTGAAGCTTTACCTCTATCTTGAGACATCGATGCAAAATTTCTCTTGAGAAATTTATCCATTGATTTCTCTGTTAAATCAAAAATAAAATTGAATAAATATATATAACAAAAAATTAATTTACAAATATGATTAAAACATAGAAATCGATGAACAAATAAAAAATCAAAAATTACTTCAAAAAAATTATAAGCCATATCATATACAAATATAGGAATATTGATTTGAATTGTTTGTCTTCACCATCAATTCTGTCTCTCTCTTTGCAAATACCGTAATCTTTTTCGATTAAGAAAAATTTCGCATGATTATGGACATCAATTTGTTCGTCTAACCTAGGGATGCGATTTTGGTTTTGGTGAACCGGACAAACTAAAATACAAAACTCGGTTGAACAAATTCGGAACCGGTTTAGAATAATTTGCAGTATACGGGTTTTAAGTATTACGTGGCTCAAGCGGTTAACCCATAAAATGAAAACGGTACATGATGCATATTTTCACTTGGACATGTCCATCATTTTGGTAGAAATGGGCCTACTTGGGATAAAATATCAAATTGGGCATACCAAGGTTATGTCTAAAAGCCCATTTATATGGGCTCTAATTAATTTTAGATGTGGGCCATGAATAATCACAGTGGCAATCTGAAATTTTAATATTTTGGAATTTGGAAATTAACGATTTTTTTCCTGCGAATTAAGTTTCAAACATTGGTTCTACCTTGAAAATATTTTTTAAAAAAATTAGAAAATATATAAATATAAAAATATTGAAAAAATATGAATAGGAACTAAAAAGATAAGAAAATTATTTACTTGTGTGATAAAAAATTAAAAAAAATCTAGGAAAACAGGTAGGTTGATATTTTATATGTTTTTTTAATTGTGCACATGTTGAATTTGAGCCACCAAGAAATTGATCAAGACAATTTTTACCCCAGAAGACGAAATCAGCTTTTTAATATTTTATTTTAAATGATCTTTTTATAAATTTGTATAAATGAAAAAACACTGGAGTTTTCGTAATATGAACGAAAATATAAATAGAGATATATAAATATAGAATTTGGTATTATAAATAAAATTTTAGATCATGTGTATTCAAATATATAGATGAATTGATTAGCAGAGCGTATGGTTGGAGACGTTGATAAGTTGAATTCTACACACTTTAATGGATAATTCGTGGATGCTACAAACTTTGGAATAATATTTTTATAATAAGAAAACAATAGAAAAATAAAATAAAATAAAATAAAATTGGGCAGCTGAGGGAGCTACCAGCCTACCAACTTCACACAATATTTTCCACGTGAGAAGGGGTATTACCGTCATTCAATATTTAAAAAAATGTTTTCTCACTTTTATCTTTTTAAAAAGGGTCAATCTTCTCAATCGGGAGTCAAGATTTGGTCCATTTTAACATATGGTCAAAACTGATAGGCTCTGGTTTAATATTTTTTTGTAGAATAAATATGCAGATCAATTAGATATTTTGATCAATAACAATCTGATTATCCACAATGTAAGAATTATATTCTGATCGATTAAATAAAATAATATGATATATTTATACAATCAACCAAAAATATTTATATCACACCAAAAAGCTACAACTTTATTCTAATTAATCATTATTATTATTTACCATTTTACAAAATAAAATGATGGTGTTACGAATTCAGAACAAAAGCGTCCAGGTTCATCCACATGAACAGTCATTCATTTCTATAAAAGCAGAACAATCACGGTACGCTCCCTAGCGAAATCGAATCGAAAACACAAAAGTTTTCGATATCATATTCACTCGAAGACGAACTTCCATTAGAGGATCTTGGAGCAGCCAGAGAAGGGTCCCTTTTCGCATTCCACTCTGTTCCTTGTATCCTCTCAAAGAGATCCTTCAATGGCTTCCATGGCTGCCGTCTTCAGCAAAACCCCTTTCCTCTCTCAGCCTCTCCACAGCAAAACCCACGTCTCCGATTTCTCGGCCTCCGTCTCCTTTCCGGCGGCGTCGAGCCGCCGCAGCCTCCGCCGTGCCGGCC
>NW_010971813.1:4584-6540 GCF_000463585.1 Tarenaya hassleriana
GGCCGGAGGGCGGGAAGCTGGTGGAGCTGGTGGTGGCTGAGCCACGGCGGCAGGAGAAGAAGCACGAGGCGGTGGAGCTGCCCCGCGTGGGGCTCACGGACATCGATCTGCAGTGGGTCCATGTCCTGAGCGAAGGCTGGGCCAGCCCGCTTCGAGGGTTCATGAGAGAATCCGAGTTCCTCCAAACTCTTCATTTCAACTCGCTCCGTCTCGACGATGGCTCCGTCGTCAACATGTCGGTGCCTATTGTTCTCGCCATTGATGATGAACAGAAGGCCCGGATCGGCGAGTCCACCCGGGTCACGCTCGTTGACTCGGAGAATAACCCTATCGCTATCCTCAACGAGTAAGTTCATCATGAACGCTGCTTCTGTTCGTCTGTTTTCTCGGCTTTAGATTTGAACTCAAGATTGCTGTTGGGTTTTACTCAAATTCAAGAAACCGAAAGATTCGGAGGTTGCAACGATGCCATCTTAAATTTCTTTCAGATTCATATCTACGCAGTAAACTATAAGATTAGTTTTCCCTGCCAGCAAATTAGCATCTTCATGCCTGTGACCGTGATGTAAAGTAGTTGACTGGCTTTGGTTGTTTAGATTTGAACTCAAGATTGCTGTTGGGTTTTACTCAAATTCAAGAAACCGAAAGATTCGGAGGTTGCAACGATGCCATCTTAAATTTCTTTCAGATTCATATCTACGCAGTAAACTATAAGATTAGTTTTCCCTGCCAGCAAATTAGCATCTTCATGCCTGTGACCGTGATGTAAAGTAGTTGACTGGCTTTGGTTGAATGCCAAATCTAGAATTGATACCAACATTTCTAAGGTTTAGTGCTTTCCGATCAGAATTTGGTATGTTGAGTTGAGTTTTCTTCTGGGTTTAGATAAAAATCCCACTTTTTGGTCTGAGACTACCTAAGTCCTATGATTGAGGAGGTTGAATCTGATGAATCCTAAACCCATTTCTAGTTTGATCGAGACCAATGCTTAGTCTCGTGCCGTTGGCGAAAAATGACAGTTTCCTTATTGTGATTTGTGTACTAATTGGTTGTTTACCATTTGCTCAGCATTGAGATTTACAAGCACCCGAAAGAAGAACGGATAGCCAGAACCTGGGGAACCACTGCCTCTGGATTGCCATACGCAGAAGAGACAATAACCAAAGCCGGGAATTGGCTTATAGGCGGTGACCTCGAGGTTCTTGAACCGATCAAGTACCAAGACGGTCTTGATCGTTTCAGACTCTCGCCCTCTGAACTCCGTAAGGAGTTTGAGAAGCGTGGAGCCGATGCTGTCTTCGCTTTCCAGCTCAGGAACCCTGTTCACAACGGTCATGCCCTCCTCATGACCGATACCCGTCGCAGGCTTCTTGAAATGGGATACAAGAACCCGATTCTTCTGCTTCACCCACTCGGTGGCTACACAAAGGCGGATGACGTCCCTCTCAGTTGGCGAATGAGGCAACACGAGAAGGTATGCAAGCTTTTTGTGCTAATGCTACCTGGCAAAAACATGGAATTCCTCAAAGTTCAAGCCTTTAAAGTGTTAATAACGTTTGTAAATTGTTAGAATAAGATGTTTCCTACTTGAAAATAAGAAATGAGGGATTAGCTGATCCTAAATCGATAGTTTAAACCGATTTTGGTATAAGAAAAGGGAATCTGACATAGTTTCAAGTGACTAATAGCATTGTTAGGTGAATGTTTGGTTTTGAGAATGGAAATTGTTGTTTCTCTATATGCTAAAGAGTTTAACACGAATCAAAACAGGTTCTGGAGGAAGGCGTTCTTGATCCAGAGACAACAGTTGTTTCGATATTCCCGTCTCCTATGCACTACGCCGGTCCAACAGAGGTGCAATGGCACGCAAAGGCTCGGATCAATGCCGGTGCTAACTTTTACATCGTGGGTAGGGACCCAGCAGGAAAGGGTCGTCCCGTGGAGAAACGAGATCTC
>NW_010971813.1:9046-9549 GCF_000463585.1 Tarenaya hassleriana
AACAGATGAACCTGAAGTGGACTCACGTGCACAAAAGGTTGAAAGCAAGAAACCTAAGGCAAAGATCGCTGAGAGAAAGGGCAAGGTTTCTGACTATCGAGTTATAGCTGAACAGAGGGCCGTGAAAGACAGACTTCAAACATTAATTATAATAAAATTAATTTTCAGCCATGTCTAAATATTTTTATTTTCAAAATATAAATGAGAGAGAGAGAGAGAGAGGCAACTATGGATCTCTGTAAACAGGAAAGATTGTCTGGCCTTGTTGTCTGATCTTGTCATCAATTCGAAAATATATCATGGTTCAGTTAATTTGATATAAATTCGAACCATATATATTTATGGATAAATTGAAAAAAACTGAGTAATGAATCAGTAATTTATACGCTAAAAACTTAAAGTCGTACTATAAATAATGCAGGGAAATTATTATAATTATTTTGGATATGATGATGCATATCAATTTTCACAAAATTTGTATAAATATGTGAATCCCTAATCAT
>NW_010971814.1:0-276 GCF_000463585.1 Tarenaya hassleriana
CAGCACTAATGCACCGGATCCCATCAGAACTCCGCAGTGAAGCGTGTTTGGGCGAGAGTAGCACTAGGATGGATGACTTCCTGGAAAGTTCTCGTGTTGCACCCTTTCTTTTCCTTTTGTCGTCGCATCTCGTTTCGATGTTCTGTCCGCACTTTTACCTCCAAATAATTCTTACTTTTATTGTAATATTTGATTGATGTTTTTTTTATTTTTCCCACCTCGTTTAGGGATAACGGAGACGATAACCGTTGTCTTGTTTGATAAATTCTAATGCAA
>NW_010971815.1:0-275 GCF_000463585.1 Tarenaya hassleriana
CCATTCTCAAGGAGTCACACGACTCCAATTGGGCAGGACATCCAGGGGAGAAACGCACACTAGCTCTCTTGGCCGAGAACTACTATTGGCCCAAGATGAAAGACGATGTTGAGGCATACGTCGAGACATGTCTTGTTTGTCAACAAGACAAGGTGGAACAAAGACTGCCCGCGAGATTGCTCAAGCCTCTCCCCATAGCCGACCACCCATGGCAATCGGTATCAATGGATTTTATTGTTAAATTGCCTAAAGCTAACGGTTTTGGTTCGATTTTT
>NW_010971816.1:0-275 GCF_000463585.1 Tarenaya hassleriana
GAATGAACCGTTCCCGAACCGAACCGTATGAATACCGAACCGAACCGTATGAATACCGAACTAAAAATCGAATATTCCACTAATATATGTATAAATATTATAGTTTGGTACTTATTTGGTATTCATATAATGGTACCGTTCCGAACCGAACCGATACTAAATCCGAACCGAACCGAACCGTTTAATATTCGGTTCTAGTTTGGTACACTTTTTGTAAAACCGAAAATACCGTTCCCGAACCGAACCGCTTGAATACCGAACCGAAACCCGAAACG
>NW_010971817.1:0-275 GCF_000463585.1 Tarenaya hassleriana
CAACTGCAACATCTGGGTAAGATTCTCTCATCTTTCCTTGAGATTCTGTGCGGTTTAGCGAAGCCGGTTTAGTTTGGTTTAAGGCCATTTCGGTTGTATAAACACAAAGTTTCTTCATTTGAATCAAATACCCCGATCGACAGAAAGTTTTCCTCGACCCATCTTTGAATTCTCCCGAACTCAATATATTCCTTAGAGAGAGACCGGTTTAGGTTGGTTTAATTCGGTTTAGTTTGGTTCTGATCGTATTTGTTGTTTAAATAGGCATGTTCTTC
>NW_010971818.1:0-275 GCF_000463585.1 Tarenaya hassleriana
CTTTGCGCTTTGCAAGATTTGATCTCCCATTTCTCCGCCATATAAATCATTCGTATATACATATATTTTATATTTCAGAGAGAGAGAGAGAGAGAGAGAGAGAGAGATGGGGCATCACTCGTGCTGCAACAAGCAGAAGGTGAAGAGAGGTCTGTGGTCACCAGAGGAAGACGAGAAGCTCGTCAACTACATCACCACTTATGGCCATGGATGCTGGAGCTCTGTTCCCAAACATGCAGGCACACCTCACCCACACCATACCTATACATACATAC
>NW_010971819.1:0-275 GCF_000463585.1 Tarenaya hassleriana
AAGCATATTTAATATCTCGATTAAGTTACATGCATTCATTCACTATGGACCATCCATAAGATTGCATCATGTTGTTCTGAATCACAGTTGATCGGATTCAGCTACTATTGCTCAGATCAGATCGCAAAATGAAGAACCAATATTTTTTTCCACCCGGGACGTAGACCGGTCGGTCGACGTGAATTCGGTCCGTTCGGTCTGACTTTCCAGACCATTCGGTCTGACTTTCCAGACCGTTCGGTCCAGACCAATGGTCCGGACTTTCGCCCCTTCGG
>NW_010971820.1:0-275 GCF_000463585.1 Tarenaya hassleriana
AAATAAATAAATTCACAAGACAATTTTCTTCTACAAAAACACTTCGTCTTCAAGTGGGTTGTCGTGGACGAGGAGCTGCCCAGAGAGAGCTGAGAGCACGAAGCCTATAAAAGTGGTCGCCCAAAGCGACAAGACCGCGAGCTGCTTGTCCGGTCGTCATCGTCTTCTCCATTTGCTCAAGGGTTTGCTCCCTCAGATGATCAGCCTGTTCCAGTAGAGTTTTGATCGCTTATTCATGACATATAAAGAGACGAGCTTTCTTGTTTTTATCTTCA
>NW_010971821.1:0-275 GCF_000463585.1 Tarenaya hassleriana
ATGAGAATGATGAGAATGTATCAAAAGCAAATAATAAAAACAAACGATAAACTATCAATGGTAAAACACTGCAGGCTTCAAGATTGCTTTACATGCAAGGGTCTTTCAAAATATGCAAACTCAGTGGTTTATCTATCCGATTCAGGGAATTCAAGCTCTAAAGTAGGGATTAACCCTCTCGAGTCTAACCTCACTATCCAGGCTTTATCCTACGAATCTCTCGATTCAATAGTCTAAAACCCTGGATGCATGAACGAACGCTATCATAATCCCTA
>NW_010971822.1:0-275 GCF_000463585.1 Tarenaya hassleriana
CCAATGCCCAATAGCATGGCAGAAATGACACTCTCCCTTCTCAGCCTTAGACTTAGGCTCGACGGAAACAATTTCCGTCTTGCCCTTGCCTTTCTTGTACTTGGAACGCTTCCTTTTGTTGGAAATCTTTCCAACCACTAGGACACTCTTTTCGACTTTGATGTTCTGCCTGACCGATCGCAATATCCCATGTAGCTCGGCTAAGTCCTTCTCTATCCCATGCATGTTATAGTTCATGACAAACTGGTCAAAACTATCAGGCAGGGATTGAAGAA
>NW_010971823.1:0-2675 GCF_000463585.1 Tarenaya hassleriana
ATGGATGTCAAGACCTCGTTCCTTAACGGGAACTTGACCGAGGATGTGTACATGACACAACTTGAAGGTTTTGTCGATCCAAGGAACCCGAGGATGGTGTGCAAGCTTCAGAGGTCCATTTATGGACTGAAGCAGGCTTCGAGGAATTCAAGGATGCCGAAATATAACAAACATGCCAATCATATAACGGGAATGTAACGCATTCATAAATCAATGAATCAATACAAAGTCAAAATGTCATATCACGGATCATCCCAGAGCATTACAACCAACAGTTCCTACTTTGCAAGGAGTAAAATCCTGGATAGGATCAGTCTTTTCAATGAAGGACTTAGGAGAACCCGCCTATATTTTGGGCATCAAGATCTATAGAGATAGATCGAGAAGGCTTCTTGGCCTAAGTCAGAGTACATACATTGACAAGGTCTTGAATCGGTTCAAGATGCAAGACTCCAAGAGGGGTGCCTTGCCAATGGGACATGACATGGCTCTTAGCAAGACTCAGTGTCCAAAGACACAGGATGAGCAAGAGCGCATGAGTAGGATTCCATATGCTTCGAAAATTGGATCCATCATGTACGCCATGTTGTGTACTCGTCCAGATGTATCATATGCATTGAGCATAACTAGTAGATATCAGTCTACACCAGGTGAGGCTCACTGGATTGCGGTCAAGAACATCCTTACGTACTTGAGAAGGACTAAGGATTTGTTCTTGGTGTATGGCAGATTGAAAGACGAGCTCGCTATAAGGGGTTATACCGATGCTAGTTTTCTGACCGACAGAGATGAATTCAGATCGCAGTCAGGTTACGTTTTCTGCCTGAACGGTGGGGCTATCAGTTGGAAGAGTTAGATTGAAAGACGAGCTCGCTATAAGGGGTTATACCGATGCTAGTTTTCTGACCGACAGAGATGAATTCAGATCGCAGTCAGGTTACGTTTTCTGCCTGAACGGTGGGGCTATCAGTTGGAAGAGTTCCAAACAGCCAAACGTGGCAGATTCGACTACAGAACCAGAGTACATAGTAGCATCGGATGCAGCTAAGGAATCTGTTTGGATAAGGAAATTCGTGGAAAACCTGGGCATCATTCCTAGCATTGCAAATCCCATTGAGTTGTACTGTGACAACAATGGTGCGATTGCGCAAGCTAAGGAACCCCAGTCACACCAGAGATCCAAACACATACTCAGGTGATTTCACTTGATTAGAGAAATCATCGACATAGGAGACGTGAAAATAAGCAGAGTGTCGACAGATGATAATATTGCCGACCCAATGACGAAGCCTCTCCCTTCGTCAAAGCATGATGGTCATGTTAGGGGTATGGGGATTAGATGCTTGTAGGATGTTGGTTTACTACTCTATGATGTACTGTTTATGAGCTTTGTTCAGATACATTCGATGTATTGATACTTTCTATGGTTTATATGAGAGTATTTGATTCATTACATGTTCTAGCATACTAGATCTGTTATGAAATCCGTGTATCATTATGAATGATACTAAACTCCCTAGTCTTGTGTCGTTATGGGAATAACGACATAATAAGACTAGTATGATGTGTGATTGATGATCATAGCGTTGATCATAGGTATTGGATACAATCACAGTCATAGGTATTCGTTGGAGAACGGAATACTGGATTGACCCGCATGAGATTGTCACATGGACTAGCGTCATGACTTGAATCTCATATGGCGGTTCCATGATTGGATCCTAAGACCTGAGATATCTACGGAATCCAACATGAGGAGTTGCATGCTTTGAATACGTCAAACGTTCTGCGTAACAGGAAAACTATAAAGGCGTGTATCAGGTACGAAACGAATCATGTAATGGATTGTAGATAGTCAAGATGGGATTTGTACCTCTCGTAAAAGAGAGAGATATCGCTAAGCCCCTCGTGTGAGCGAGACTGTAGAAATGTGTGGCCACACTATAGACGAAGATAAGGTGGCTTGTCCATGCCTTATGTTCGACGTATGATATCGCGATACAAAAGGATCATCAGCCGGAATCATCACTGGTGTTCGTAAGATCACGAACCAACTCTATTCGAGATAGGTAGTCATAGTGTCTTGCTAGAGACCGCCTATGACTTGTATATCCGAAATAGAGTTTTCGGATTATACTGCTATATCGAATGAGCCTACAGGGTCACACACGCAGGGAAGGACAAATGCACGAGAGAAAACGACGGAAAACCGAGTCGGACGGGTCGAGACCCGACGGTCCAGATGCGTGGTCTGTCCGTTCTGCTACCCAGAACGGACGGTCCACGACAACACGCAGACCGTCCGTTCTATGATGATAGAATGGACGGTCCGCACTAAACGTAGACCGTCCGTTCTGCCTTACTGGAACGGACGGTCCACGTGCAATTCCGGACCGTCCGTTCCAGGTTCCGGTTTTCCGAAAATTAAACCGAAATTAGGGGTTAAACACTTTATAAGAAAGAGATTAGAACCCTAATTCGGAAGTGACTTTTTGGTGCCGACTTTCAGAGGTTTGAGAGAGCTTTTGGGTGAGATCCAAAGAGTTCGAAAACCGAAGAGTCACGTTTTCTCGAAGCACAAAATCGAATAGAGATTCGAGTCCTAGCAGACAAGTTCCAATCGTTGGAATCCATCCCGAGGTGTGGATACGTGTAGAGGGCGAGGTAATCTTCCT
>NW_010971823.1:2893-5434 GCF_000463585.1 Tarenaya hassleriana
TTCCTGCCTTTCGTGATCAGACGTGTTCTTCGATTGATACAGGCCCCGGATCGATTGAGGTAAGCGTTCTAACGTTTCTACGATTCATTAGAAACATTGTTCTAGGGTTTATTAAATTTTTGTTTTATATCCGCTGCGCAAACCCTAGAATCGATCTCTTAGGAATAGGATTCGCTCTAGAGATCCCAGGAAACCCAACAGTCTCCATGACCGAGATCAATGTGTGTCGGCGAGACAAAGCATCGGCCACGACATTCTTCTTTCCTTTCTTGTACTTGATAATGTACGGGAATGTCTCAATAAACTCTAACCACTTAGCGTGCCGACGCTTAAGAGTGGTTTGACCCTTGAGGCCGACGCTTAAGAGTGGTTTGGCCCTTGAGATGCTTTAGCGTCTCATGATCCGAATGCACTACGAATTCCTTGGCCAACAAGTAATGTTGCCAAGTCTCTAGAGCTCGTACAAGTGCATACAGCTCCTTGTCATAGGTCGGGTAATTGAGCGCGGCCCCGCTTAGCTTTTCACTAAAGAAAGCTACGGGTTTCTTTTCTTGCATAAGGACGGCTCCTATGCCAATCCCGGATGCGTCGCACTCGACCTGAAATGTCTTGTCAATGTTCGGGAGAACCAAGATGGGAGCATGTGTAAGGCTGTCCTTGAGCGCAGCAAAGGCGCGCTCTTGTGTATCTCCCCACTCGAAGGGTACGTCCTTCTTGATGACCGCAGTAAGGGGAGCGGCTATGCTACTAAAGTCCCGCACGAAGCGACGGTAAAAGCTAGCTAAGCCGTGGAAACTACGCACGTGTCCAACAGTGGTAGGGGTCGACCATTCCGTTATGGCTTTGATCTTTTCCTCATCGACCCTAAGCCCAATAGAACTAACCACGAATCCTAGGAAGACGATCTCGTTAGTGTAGAACGAGCATTTCTTCAAATTGGCGTAAAGGCTTTCTTTCCGCAAAGTGGTTAGGACTCGTTCCAAGTGAGTCACGTGGTCTTCCTCGGTTCGACTGTACACGAGGATGTCGTCAAAATATACGACCACGAACTTCCCTATGAAGGGTCTCAAAATGTGGTTCATGAGCCTCATGAAGGTACTCGGGGCGTTAGTGAGCCCGAAAGGCATTACAAGCCACTCATAGAGCCCTTGTTTTGTTTTGAAGGCGGTTTTCCATTCATCGCCTTCTTTCACTCGAACTTGATGATAGCCGGTTTTTAAGTCGATCTTTGAAAAGATCGTGGCTGCACTAAACTCATCGAGCATATCATCAAGGCGGGGAATTGGATGGCGATATTTGACCGTGATGTTGTTTATCGCACGACAATCGACGCACACCCGCCAAGTCCCGTCTTTCTTCGGTACTAGAAGTACCGGAACAACGCATGGACTCAAACTCTCCCTAATGTACCCCTTATCCATCAGCTCTCGAACCTGCTTCTCGAGCTCTTTTGTTTCCTCGGGGTTCATACGGTAGGCTGGTTCAAAACGTTGCTGAGCAATCTGGTACAGAGATCGCAGATGGAAGTTGAAGGGTTCGAATGAAACCGATTAACAACGAAAGTGATAGAGAAGGAACGATCTCACCCGGGGTTTTGAGCGTCCGTTGGAGCGAACAGCTCTGATACCAAAATGATGTACGCCTTAGGGCCGAGGTTAGATGCTTGGCGGAAGAGAGGGTAAGTGCCGAATGATCACTCGCCTAGGAAGGCACTCGAACTCACTCGAACTCGGTTAATGGAGTGGATGAAAGGGGGGGGGCTGTAAGGTTCAATCACTCACCCGCAAGGGGCACTCGAACTTGATCCGAACAGTGGCGGAAAAGGGCTAAGGGCGAAGGATAGAAGGCCTAGGACGAACCTCAAGGCCGGCCTCGGACGAACCAAGGCAGAACGTCGGACAAACCGGCGTTGCTCGGACCAACCGAGATAATCCGGACAAACCGGGGCTTGGACAGACCAAGGAAGCTCGACACACAAACTGGGGCTTGGACAGACCAAGGAAGCTCGACACACAAAGTGGAGGAGAAGAAAATAAGATTTCTTTGATTCAAAAACAAGTTCAAAAGTGGTTTACAAAGAGTACTTAGCATCTTTAAATAAAAATACAATAACAAGAGCATTGAAAGCAAGTCTTCATGCAACAATCTAGCATTTAATGTGGTAGGTGGCTGTTTCTAGCTGTTGGGGGAGGTTGCTTGCTGCATAAGAAGCTTCCTTTTGAGGCTAGCTTGACCTAGAAGGTGCCTCCATTGAAAGCAAGTCTTCATGCAACAATCTAGCATTTAATGTGGTAGGTGGCTGTTTCTAGCTGTTGGGGGAGGTTGCTTGCTGCATAAGAAGCTTCCTTTTGAGGCTAGCTTGACCTAGAAGGTGCCTCAACTTCGCACACGAGCATATAGCGGGTCGTGGCGGATTGGACCGAGGACGAGCACACACGTTCGAGCGTGAGTTCGGATACGACACGGGATACGAAGGCATTAAGTTGTTGTCGAAGTGCAGGTTCGAGCGTGTCTTGGATCGAGTGATCGGAGGATCCATGC
>NW_010971823.1:5487-9529 GCF_000463585.1 Tarenaya hassleriana
TGGTTCCGCTCCTTGCTCCGCATCTCCAAGCTCCGCGTCTCCAAGCTCCGCATCTACAAGCTCCGCGTCTTCATGTTCCTTGTCCTTGGTGATGTCCTCATCATTTTCCCCCTCTTGAGAAGATTTCGCCCTCGAAATGTTTGTACCTGCATCGAAAGGAAGTAGATCAGCCACATTAAAAGAATCGGAAACATTAAACTCATTAGGTAACTCTAGACGATAGGCATTATCGTTAATTCGCTCTATGACTCGGAATGGCCCATCGCCTCTTGGTGATAGTTTGGATTTGCGTTTATCCGGGAAACGCTCAGGTCGAAAATGCAGCCAAACCCAATCACCCTCCTTGAATGTCATCGTCTTACGGCCTTTGTTGGCACGCTTTGCGTAGGACTCGGTTCGCTTAGCAATATTATCGCGGACGCGTTGATGCAGCTGCTTAACGAACTTGGCCTTTTTCTCTCCATCGAGATTAAGAACCTCGTGGTCGGGTAGGGCAAGGAGATGAAGTGGTGTAATTGGATTAAATCCATACACGATCTCAAATGGGGAGTGTTTAGATGCCGAATGTATCGCTCGGTTATAAGCGAACTCAATATGAGGTATGCACTCAACCCAATTCCCTAATGTCTTCCCGATACAGAGTGGATAACGTTCGATTGACCACCTCGGTCTGTCCATCCGTTTGCGGGTGACAAGTCGTTGAAAAGACGAGTTTCGTGCCGATCTTCTTCCAAAGTGTCCGCCAAAAGTGGCTGAGAAATTTCGAATCTCGATCCGACACTATAGTCCTTGGTATGCCGTGAAGACGGACTATCTCTCGAAAGAATAGATTGGCGATGTTTTTAGCATCGTCCGTCTTGGCACAAGGCACGAAATGAGCCATCTTTGAAACCCGATCAACAACGACAAAGATAGAATCCTTGTGTTGGATCTTGGGTAGTCCAAGAACGAAGTCCATGGATATGTCGACCCAAGGCTGCGTAGGGATCGGTAGGGGCATGTACAGTCCGTGAGGTTGCACCTTTGATTTTGCTCGATGGCATTCGACGCATTTGGCGCAAAACCTCCGTACATCTCGCTTAAGATGTGGCCAAAAGAAATGTTCTTGTACAGCAGCCAACGTCTTGTCTACTCCGAAGTGACCAGCGAGAGCTCCTCCATGAGCTTCTCGGAGTATGACATCTCGTAAAGATCCTTGAGGAATACATAGACGTCTATCTCGGAAAAGATACCCATCATGCAAGTAATAGGGACCGAAACCACCTTTCTTACATTCTTCTACGAGGGTTCCGAAGTCACGGTCATCCTCATACCGTGCCTTCACGTGCTCAAAACCGAACAATCTCGTTTCCATGACCGAGATCAATGTGTGTCGGCGAGACAAAGCATCGGCCACAACATTCTCCTTTCCTTTCTTGTACTTGATAATGTACGGGAATGTTTCAATAAACTCTAACCACTTAGCGTGCCGACGCTTAAGAGTGGTTTGGCCCTTGAGATGCTTTAGCGTCTCATGATCCGAATGCACTACGAATTCTTTGGCCAACAAGTAATGTTGCCAAGTCTCTAGAGCTCGTACAAGTGCATATAGCTCCTTGTCATAGGTCGGGTAATTGAGCGCAGCCCCGCTTAACTTTTCACTAAAGAAAGCTACGGGTTTCTTTTCTTGCATAAGGACGGCTCCTATGCCAATTCCGGATGCGTCACACTCGACCTCAAATATCTTGT
This sequence comes from Tarenaya hassleriana, assembly GCF_000463585.1. Taxonomy (NCBI): domain Eukaryota; kingdom Viridiplantae; phylum Streptophyta; class Magnoliopsida; order Brassicales; family Cleomaceae; genus Tarenaya; species Tarenaya hassleriana. Next base: position 7,216 of record NW_010971823.1, read on the forward strand.
CAAAGTTCGGGAGAACCAAGACGGGAGCATGTGTAAGGCTGTCCTTGAGCGCAGCAAAGGCGCGCTCTTGTGTATCTCCCCACTCCAAGGGTACGTCCTTCTTGATGACCGCAGTAAGGGGAGCGGCTATGCTACTAAAATCCCGCACGAAACGACGGTAAAAGCTAGCTAAGCCGTGGAAACTACGCACGTGTCCAACAGTGGTAGGGGTCGGCCATTCCGTTATGGCTTTGATCTTTTCCTCATCGACCCTAAGTCCACTAGAGCTAACCACGAAGCCTAGGAAGACGATCTCGTTAGTGCAGAACGAGCATTTCTTCAAATTGGCGTAAAGGCTTTCTCTCCGCAAGGTGGTTAGGACTTGTTCCAAGTGAGTCACGTGGTCTACCGCGGTTCGACTGTATACGAGGATGTCGTCAAAGTACACGACCACGAATTTTCCAATGAAGGCTCTCAAAATGTGATTCATGAGCCTCATGAAAGTACTCGGGGCGTTAGTGAGCCCGAATGGCATTACAAGCCACTCATAGAGTCCTTGTTTCGTCTTGAAGGCGGTTTTCCATTCGTCGCCTTCTTTCATTCGGACTTGATGATAGCCACTTTTCAAGTCGATCTTTGAGAAGATCGTGGCTCCACTAAGCTCGTCGAGCATATCATCAAGGCGGGGAATTGGATGGCGATACTTGACCGTGATGTTGTTTATTGCACGGCAGTCTACGCACATCCGCCACGTCCCGTCTTTCTTCGGTATAGGAGTACCGGAACAGCGCATGGACTCAAACTCTCCCTAATATACCCCTTATCCATCAGCTCTCGAACCTGCTTCTCGAGCTCTTTTGTTTCCTCGGGGTTCATACGGTAGGCTGGGCGGTTAGGTAGCGGCGCACCGGGTACTAGATCGATTTGGTGCTCAATACCGCGGATCGGAGGGAGTCCTGCTGGGATATCCTCGGGAAAAACATCCTGGAACTGATCAAGAAGCCGGGATATGGCTGAATTCTCGTGAGAGGAATCAGTTCGGAGTGTGATTTGGTCTTTAAAGACCATCAGGATCACCGAAGGACACTCTTGCCTAAGGGCCTTCTCGACTTGACTAGACCGCATGTAGAAATTTTCCTTTTTCACTTCGGTTTCCTTGGCGAGTCGCAGCTGCATCTCGTGTACTTGAGATGGCGTTAAAGGAGCGAGCACAATTTTCTTCTTGTTGTGTATAAGAGTGTACTGGTTGGCTCGTCCGTCGTGCATGACCTCTCGGTCAAATTGCCAGGGTCGTCCTAGTAGCATGTGCCCCGCTTGCATGGGAACGACATCACACACAACCTCATCGTGGTAACGTCCGATGCTAAAAGGAATTTTTACTCTCTCGCTCACTTTGATTTCCCCTTGGTTATTCAACCATTGTAGCTTATAGGGGTGCAGATGTTTTTCGGGCGTAAGTCCTAATTTCTTCACCATGTAGGCGCTAGCCACATTGGTGCATGAACCACTGTCGATTATCAACCCGCAAACCTTTCCTTGGATGGTGCAACGAGTATGGAATATTGTCTCTCGTTGTGCGGTCTCGTCCGGGTTTACCATAGTACTAAGAACTCGTCGGGTAACTAAGAGTTCCCCACTGTCGGGATATTCGATCTCTTCCTCGAGATCATCCGCCTCTTCCTCGTCTAGAGACTCGTATTCTCCCTTATCGGTGATGATCATTACTCGGGAGTTTGGACAATCACGAGCCATATGTCCCCGACCCCGACACTTATAACACATAATCTCTCTAGTTCTAGTGTCACGAGGAGCGTCATGGGTGGGTTTGGTTTGCGATGTCTCGGGGGATTTTCCTTTCTCCCGGTAATCACGGTTGCTACGGTTCTCAGAGGGTTCCTTTCGGGTTATGGCCGGTGTTTTGGCTATGGGCGAGGAGAGACTAGGAGGGTTTTTGAATTTACTTAGCCGGGTTTGTTTCCTCTGGTTTTGTTTTTCAATTTGCACGGCTAAGTGCAGAAGCTCATGGAGATCACGGTATGGATGGCGCTCGACCTTCCGAGCAATACGCTCATTAAGTCCATCAAGAAATTGGGCCATCACCGCCTCCTCATCCTCATCTAATTCCAACCGACTCCTAAGGTGCTCGAATTCTTCAAAGAATTCTTCCACCGTCTTAGCACCTTGTGAGATTCGCCTATACTTACGCTGAAGTTCTCGGTGGAAATGTGGAGGAACGTATCGTTTACGCATTAATACTTTCATTTCTCTCCATGTTCTGATCGGCTCTATTTACGCATTAATACTTTCATTTCTCTCCATGTTCTGATCGGCTCTA
>NW_010971824.1:0-275 GCF_000463585.1 Tarenaya hassleriana
GATGATGCATAGTAGTTTGGGTCAATTTTCAGATCATCGGATTATCCACCAAGAGATATATTTCGATTTTTATCATTATGTAGGGATTCCGTCAAATTTGTCTAAATATGATCATAACGTTTTGCTCATATATTAGATCTGTGCGATTATGGTGTCTATTCGTAACTATTAGAAAAGACTTTCTAATGGTGTCAAGAAAGAATTTTTTGGACATGTTTTGTAGAAGTTATGAAGTTAATAATATGATCAGTCAACAATCGACCACCTCATCGGGC
>NW_010971825.1:0-275 GCF_000463585.1 Tarenaya hassleriana
TTTTTGGTCTTTGGTTGTGTAGATTGAAGCTTTTGGAGTGAGTATGGTGGCAGAGAAGATCAACGATTTGCTAAATTTCTCTCTTCAAAGCCATTTTTTTCTTTTTTTTTTGTTGAAAAACCATTTTTTTCTTATTTCTCTTTTCTGTGTTCTTATTTAAATCATCATTCTTGTGTTATGGGTTTATGTTTGTGCATGCAGATTTTATAAAGTGAGCATAAAGTCAAGAAGATATTGTAGAAGATTGAAGGTACATCGCCAAACCTTTTGGACTT
>NW_010971826.1:0-275 GCF_000463585.1 Tarenaya hassleriana
TACATCAAATGTATCATAATAAAGCTCATAAAACAGTACATCATAGAGCACTAAACCAACATTGTCAACCTCTTCTTGAGTTCCATGAAACTCCTCTCACAATCATCTGTCCTTTCAAAGCGTATATTCTGTTGGATTTCCTGGGATCTCTAGAGCGAATCCTATTCCTAGGAGACCGATTCTAGGGTTTGCGCAGCAGATGTAAAACAAAAATTTATATGAAACCCTAGAACCATGCAAGTATGAATCGTAGAAACGTTAGAACGCTTACCTCA
>NW_010971827.1:0-275 GCF_000463585.1 Tarenaya hassleriana
TATCCTATAAAACCTAGACAAACTCTCATCAAAATATAGAGAAGAATAAGAGTTATCAGTCAGCGCCGGACCACAGGATCGGACACTGACGAGACGAGTTCGGCGGACCAGAGGAAGAAGCTCGGACAAAAAGAAAACAGTCTTGGTCCGGCGGACCAAAATGTTGATCCGGCGGACCAGACTTCGCTTTGGTCAGGCGAGATTTTCTTGGTCTGAGAACTGATCCTACACGTCTGGTCTGACTGACCAAGAGTTGGTCAGCCCCGGACCAAACG
>NW_010971828.1:0-275 GCF_000463585.1 Tarenaya hassleriana
ATCATGGCATATAGACTTAGGAAAAATTTTCCACTTTTGCATATCACTTTGCATTAGTTGCCTTCACACGTTTTTTTTATTATTTTCATATAGATGGGTTTTTTGTTAGGTTTGCATGATTGCATTTGACATATAGGTTTAGGTTCATATAGGTTCACGTGCATACCTTAAAAAACCGTTCTGAACATCATTTGGAAGATTTGTGGGATGATACAGTAGGAATATCTTGATGATCTAGTGACTTTGTAGAACGTGGTTGAACCGTGTCGAATTGA
>NW_010971829.1:0-275 GCF_000463585.1 Tarenaya hassleriana
GTCACGCGTGCCGTGTGTCATGGACGATGTCCAAGGTTGGTGTTCGGGTCCGGAGATGGTGTGTCGGACGTACCTTACATTCCTCGGGTGTCATCCGAACGGGCTGTCATTCGGAGTATGAGTCGGCTTGGGGAAGAAGTTCTGGTCATGGCTCTCGTCCATCAGGCTTAGTGTTGGTTTAGTGCTCTATGATGTACTGATTATGAGCTTTGTCCAGATACATTCGATGTATTGATACTTTCTATATGTTTTTTTATGAGAGTATCTTGTTCATT
>NW_010971830.1:0-275 GCF_000463585.1 Tarenaya hassleriana
CTGAGATTCGGGATTGAGTGATTCTCCCGAGGAGGTGGTACGGTTACACTCCGAAAGATTTGAGCTCAAGTTTGACGAGTGTTTCCGCGGCGGATGGTCGGCAAGGGAGAGTTTCAGTGATTGGCTCTACCCGACAGTCGATGGCGTCAGGGGTTGACGTCTGGAGTGGATAAGGTTGTGTAATTCCGGTTCCGAGATATGTGATATCGGCTACCGATGAGGAGTTATGAAGATCACATTTGATCCTCGTATATGATGTACTTGGGTTGCAGACA
>NW_010971831.1:0-275 GCF_000463585.1 Tarenaya hassleriana
CCAAGGCCCTGAACAAGAACATGGCCATCGCCTTTCCAGAAGAAGAAACTTATCTAGGCACGAACTTTATCAAAAGACAACAACTAGGAGAAAAAAGAGGGGTTATATCCATTATCGTACGTTTAATCATTAGAGAACATGTCAGACATGGAATTTACTAATCTTTGTCATTAATTTTTCAAGGGTTGCTTCCGGTTATATATTCATATCCTTTTCCAACAGAAATCATACAAAAGTGATCTACGAACTCAATAATATATATATATATATATATA
>NW_010971832.1:0-275 GCF_000463585.1 Tarenaya hassleriana
GAAGAAGAAGAATAATCCAGAAAAGGAAAGTCGGTCTGATATGGAAACATAAAAAATCATCACAAAGAAAAATATGAGAACTAGAATATATGAGCGTAATGATCTCCATCAGGAAGATCTTCATACGGGATTCCTTCGGCGTGATTAGGGTTGGAAGGAAGAAGAAGAAGCACCTTGAGCATTTGGGTCAACGTCATCAGGCCCATCATCCTTGTCTTTAGTAAGGCCCAAGTCTTTGTGGCCCAAGTCTTCGTGCTGTCCAGATTTGTTCAAGT
>NW_010971833.1:5649-7702 GCF_000463585.1 Tarenaya hassleriana
GGGAAGCGTCCCGCGTTATCGTTTGTCAGAATTTGGGGTTGCGACGCTTACGTGAAGCGTCAGATGGCTGATAAGTTATCCTCCAAATCTGATAAGTGTTTATTTGTAGGCTACCCTAAGGAAACTAAGGGTTACTACTTCTACATTCCGGCAGAGAACAAAGTGTTCATTGCCAGGAATGCGACTTTTATGGAGCGAGAGTTCGTCTCCAAAAGAGTCAGTGGGAGTAGGGTCGAACTTGAGGAAGTTCGAGAGCAGCAAGTAGACGCTGAGCCGAGTGAGCAAGTTGAAGAAGTTCAACCTGTTTCACTGCAGGTTATGACTCAACCTTTGACGAGTGAACCTCGGAGATCAGGCAGGATTCGCCCGGAGCCAACGAGATATGGATTTCTCGTGACTGGGAATGAGGAACTCATGTTATTAGAACATGACGAGCCTACCACATACACAGAGGCTATGGAAAATCCCGATTCCGAGAAATGGCGCGAGGCTATGAAGTCCGAGATGCAATCTATGTCAGACAACCAAGTATGGACTCTGGTTGATGCATCTGAAGGGATAAAACCCATCGGATGCAAGTGGATCTTCAAGAAGAAGACCGACATGGATGGCAACGTGCACACGTATAAGGCACGACTTGTGGCGAAAGGATTCCGTCAAATTCATGGTATTGACTATGATGAGACGTTTTCCCCTGTAGTTATGCTGAAGTCCATCAGGATCCTACTTGCCATAGCCGCATATTACGACTATGAGATATGGCAAATGGATGTCAAGACCGCGTTCCTTAACGGGAACTTGACCGAGGATGTGTACATGACACAACCCGAAGGTTTTGTCGATCCGAGGAACCCGAGGATGGTGTGCAAGCTTCAGAGGTCCATTTATGGACTGAAGCAGGCTTCGAGGAGCTGGAACCTTCGCTTTGATGAGACAATCAAAAAGTTTGGTTTCTCACAGAACGAAGACGAGCCATGTGTTTACAAGAAGGTCAGTGGGAGCACAGTTGTATTTCTGGTGCTGTACGTGGATGACATTCTCCTTATAGGGAATGACATTCCTACCTTGCAAGACGTTAAGTCTTGGCTAGGAACGCAATTTTCTATGAAGGACCTAGGAGAAGCAGCCTATATTCTAGGAATAAAGATCTATAGAGATAGATCAAGGCGTCTTCTAGGATTGTGTCAGAGTACTTACATCGATAAGGTCTTGAAACGGTTCAAGAGTACATACATCGATAAGGTCTTGAAACGGTTCAAGATGCAAGATTCCAATAAAGGAACCTTACCGATGAGCAGTGGCACAGTTCTCTGCAAGAGTCAGTGTCCTACGACACTTGATGAGCGAGAACGCAAGGATCGGATTCCATATGCTTCGGCAATTGGATCCATCATGTATGCCATGTTTTGTACTCGACCGGATGTATCCTACGCGTTGAGCATTACGAGTATCTACCAGTCAGATCCAGGTGAGTCGCAATGGATCGCCGTCAAGAACATCCTGAAGTACTTGAGAAGGACTAAGGATGTATTCTTGGTATACGGTGGGTCGGAAGACGAGCTCTCTGTAAAGGGTTACACCGATGCTAGTTTCCAGTCAGACCCGGATGAGTACTGATGAGGACATCGAAGCTAATGATGTCAGAGCTAGCAACGACATGGATGAGGACCTAAACAAGGGCACAAATGGAAGCTTGAAAAATGCACATCACGACAATGAAGGGCTACAGGAAGCATTGTTAGCTGGAAGAGGTCCAAGCAGACGACCGTTGCAGATTCTACTACAGAATCTGAGTATATTGCAGCGTCGGACGCAACAACGGAAGCTGTTTGGATCAGGAAGTTTGTTGGAGACTTGGGTGTCATTCCTAGTGCTGATAGCCCCATTGCTCTGTATTGTGACAACAATGTAGCGATCGCACAAGCGAAAGAACCAAGATCCCATCAACGATCCAAACACATACTCAGACGGTTTCACCTTATCAGGGAGATCATAGACAGAGGAGACGTGCACATTTGCAGGGTGTCGACAGATGACAACGTTGTCGATCCGT
>NW_010971833.1:8243-9435 GCF_000463585.1 Tarenaya hassleriana
GACCTAATTCCGTCGCATTCTGTTGTGCGTCCGTCGCAATATTGGATTCCGTCGGTTTCCGTCGCATTTCCGTCGCACGTTCCGAATCTATTTAACAACCACGCGATGGAGTCTCCATGGCAAAGGAAAAAAAATAGAAAGTGACAAAAAAATGTCTTTTTATTCTCGACAATGGATGTATGAAAGAATTGATTCTATTACGAATCAAAACTCAAAGCAATATGAAGAAGGGTTACAAAATTTTATGTTGTTTGCCACGTCAAATCAGTCGTATTTGGAGAGCGAAAAGCTGCCTTGTCCGTGTGTAAAGTGCCAGAATAAAAAATGGCGGAGTTTGAGTGAAGTGTGGAATCACTTATATCGTAAAGGTTTCATGCCGAATTATTTTGTTTGGCTTGCACATGGAGAAACCTATGATACATCATCATCACAAGATGTACATATGGTTGGATATGATGAAATCAATAATACGACGTCGGAGATGACATTTGGAGAATAAATAAGGAATCCATACACGGAAATGGTGAGTGATGCATTTTCCAACATCGTTCCATCGCCCCACATGGAGGAGGAACCCAACGTAGAAGCAAAAAGGTTTTATGGTATGCTTCATACGGCGAATACGGCGATATACGATGGATGCGTCCAAGGTCTTTCAAGGTTATCATTATCTTCACAGTTGATGAATATGAAGACAGATTATAATCTTCCAGAAAGGTGTATGGACGGTTTCACCCAGATGTTTAAACATTATCTCCCAGAAGGTAACACTGCACCTGAATCTTATTATGAAACTAAGAGTTTAATGCGGACGTTGGGTTTACCGTATCAGAAGATTGATGTGTGCGAGAACAACTGTATGATTTTCTGGAAAGACGATTCAGATCTGATGCAATGTCGGTTCTGTAACAAAGACAGATACCGACCACGACGGAAATCTTCAAAAAAAGGCAAGTTAATTCCTTTTAAAAGAATGTTTTATATGCCATTAACGGATCGATTAAAGCGGTTATATCAATCCGAGAAGACTGCATCACATATGCGCTGGCACGCGGAACATTGTACTCCAGAAGGAGAAATGCATCATCCATCTGATGGATTGGCTTGGAAACATTTTCAACAGGTATTTCCTGATTTCGCAAGCGAGTCTAGAAATGTATATTTAGCATTATGTACGGATGGGTTTAATCCA
>NW_010971834.1:0-275 GCF_000463585.1 Tarenaya hassleriana
TCTTCCATCACTTCGGAAACCCTCTCGAGTGCCCTTTGGCCTGAGAATTTCCTCCATCTTTGTTTCGAAAGAGTCCTTCTTGGTGAGTAGCCCTTTGGCCTATCAAGAACTCTTCAACCGAGCCTAGTTCCTAGTCCGTGCGTGTATCAGAGATCCCCACTTTTGTTTGAACACCTATGCTTATCTATGATGCTTTTGAGTTTTCTTCCATTGGTTTTATGTTTTGTGCTTAATGCTATTGATTTGGATGAAACCCTAATCGATATGACCATAGA
>NW_010971835.1:0-275 GCF_000463585.1 Tarenaya hassleriana
GTCAGCGGCTGACCGGACGGTTCTGCACCTCTCTTGGTCCGTTTCTCTTCCCTGGTCCGCCCGTCTGTGTTCGTGTCGTATTGACTTGGTCCGCCGGACCAAGGGCTGGTCCGGGGCTGACCAAGTCACTTTGCCCAGAATTTTCGCCAAAATTTTCCTCTTCTCCCGTGTATGTTCCTGTACTAAAATCCCCAGCTGTAAACCGTAAGGAAATTTATGCCCGCTTGGGAATATCAAAACATTATGCGCAATATCAACACCATCATTAGCATAAA
>NW_010971836.1:0-275 GCF_000463585.1 Tarenaya hassleriana
GAAGAACATGCCTATTTAAACAACAAATACGATCAGAACCAAACTAAACCGAATTAAACCAGCCTAAACCGGTCTCTCTCTACGGAATATATTGAGTTCGGGAGAATTCAAAGATGGGTCGAGTAAAACTTTCTGTCGATCGGGGTATTTGATTCAAATGAAGAAACTTTGTGTTTATACAACCGAAATGGCCTTAAACCAAACTAAACCGGCCTCGCTAAACCGCACAGAATCTCAAGGAAAGATGAGAGAATCTTACCCAGATGTTGCAGTTG
>NW_010971837.1:0-275 GCF_000463585.1 Tarenaya hassleriana
TTTAGGTTATTTGTTTGTTAGTCACCGCCGTTTCGTATTCTTTATTTTTTGTTTTTTTTTTTAAAATTAAACCTTTTTCTAATACAAAATTATTATGAAAGGTTTTCTAATACAAATTTATTTTGAAAAAAACACAATCATCTTCATTGTTTCTCTTTGTTTTCATCTATTTTCTTATTTTCCCTCTCTTTCTCAGTTCTCTAAAAAAAATTCCCAAATCTAATATTTAACCATATAAAAAAATAAAGAACAACCAAATTAAAGGTATGGATGTG
>NW_010971838.1:0-275 GCF_000463585.1 Tarenaya hassleriana
AATGAAAGGCAAGCAGAATATTTTGAAAACCCTTCTCTTCTTACTCTCTGAGAACTTGTTAGAGACAGAGGCCGCCGATGAAGAGGACGACGAGTTTGTCGGAGATAACGTTCGACCTGAACCTCCCCGTCGAATCAGAGCCGTCGGATCAGCAGAACGCGTCGCCGTCACTCGATCAACGCCAGCGACCGTACGGTCAGAACGGTCAACTAATCACAGCCATTGATCAGCGCCGCGGTCATCATGGGTTATTAGATCAACGGCTCTTATCGACG
>NW_010971839.1:0-275 GCF_000463585.1 Tarenaya hassleriana
CACCGACGAGAAGGATTCCAAACGCTTTTGGAACCGATCTGCTAGGATCTGTGAAGTATATCGTGGGATCTAATCCAGGGAGCTAAAACTATTAAAGAAACGATTCCTTCTGAGTTTTTGCTCTGTCTTTTGGTTCTGAAAGTGAGTTCTCCCTTTAGGGCAACATCCAACACCTCCTTATAAGTTAGAAACCCTAATCCTTGTGAAAAGAGATTTTTTCCGAGTATTGACTCAGTCCGAGTCAGAACTCTGACTCGGTCGAGTCAGAACGAATC
>NW_010971840.1:0-275 GCF_000463585.1 Tarenaya hassleriana
GAATCAATACAAAGTCAAAATGTCATATCACGGATCATCGTAGAGCATTACAACCAACAAAGGGGACGAAGATATGGGTAGTAGAAGCTCATCAACGAGTGATTACTACGCCTGCAAGGATATGCCTTACCATTTTAAAGCTTGTGCTGAGGCTGTGCGTAGTGAAGAAAGTGATGACGAGGGCGATGCGGTGTCTAATACTCCTCCCAGAGCTCTAGAAGGGGGGGTTGCAAGTCCAAAGGTTCTTGAGGAAAATGTACAAGGAGAAAATGATG
>NW_010971841.1:0-275 GCF_000463585.1 Tarenaya hassleriana
TAGAACGATATACTTTTGCTGAGTTGCAGGATCTTGTGCAGGAACTAGAACGAAAAATGAAAAAGAAGCAAGTGGAATCAAAGAATGACATAAACGTACTTGTTCAAGTCTCCACAAAAGATAGATTCACGGGGACCGAAGATGAGCACAATACGAAGGAAAAAGAATTCCAACAAGAGGAGGAAACACCAACTGTCCTACCAAGTAAAGAATTCATCCCTTCTTGTATTGCGTCTACTCATGAGACCACATGCCAGGAGCACCAGGAACAAGGA
>NW_010971842.1:0-275 GCF_000463585.1 Tarenaya hassleriana
GGGTCATTTGTTGCTCACGGTTTCAGAACTTTGTGAGAGGATTACAACCGACTTCACCATGGAAAGTGTGTAAGCGCACGTGAGTTCGTTTAGCAACCGAGCTTAATGCGACGTCGTCTTCAGATAAGCTTTGAAGCTTCTACTCGAGACTGGAGCTTCACATGTATCCGCAATACCTTCATCAGTTATATATTTACCAATTTTGACATCTCTATCATGATGTATAGTTTACCCATTTAAACAACGGTTATATATTGTTTTAGGATTTGTTTAGC
>NW_010971843.1:0-275 GCF_000463585.1 Tarenaya hassleriana
AGAAAATTGAATGAAGTAGGAAAGGTAGATGCGGTCACATGCGTTTGGCAAAAATTGCCTCGCCCCCATGTGACCTCTGCGGGCTACGATCCCCTGCCACTGCACCCCATCTTCACCCGGTGAACCTCTCCCTTACATGTGATTATATCGACGGGGGCAGAATTTTCAATAGCAGGGCTAATTTCACCACTGCAAAATCCAAAGGAATAGTGTAAGTGTTGAAATAGAAACAAAATATGGAGATTTGATATGATTGATAATAATTAAAGGCATAA
>NW_010971844.1:0-4989 GCF_000463585.1 Tarenaya hassleriana
TAGGGTTAAATCACTTTATAAGAAGGAGATTAAAAACCCTAATATAAGGGAGCCGACTTGAAAACACTAAGGGCAGACTTTTGGTGAGATCCAAGAGCTTGAGAGTGTGATCAAAGTCCGTTCATATATCGAATAGAGATTCGGGTCCTAGCCGACCAGTTCCAATCGTTGGAATCCATCCCGATGTGTGGATACGTGTAGAGGGCGAGGTATTCTTCCTGCCTAGAGTGATCGGACGAACAGATCAATTGATACAAGCCCCGGATCGATTGAGGTAAGCGTTCTAACGTTTCTATGATTCAATAGTAGCATGGTTCTAGGGTTTCATTAAAATTTTTGTTTTATATCCGCTGAACCCTAGAATCGATCTCTTAGGAATTAGATTCGCTCACGAGATCCCAGGAAACCCAATAGTGGTATCAGAGCCTGGTTGCTCTGTTTTGATTTCGTAGAACCCGATCACGCATGTTTTAGGATTTGAATTGTTTGAATCCATGTTTGCTTTGATATCTATGCATGTTTGATGATTGAATCTAGTGTAGATTGCATGTTTCATATTGCATAGAGTGCAGGAGTTCGAGTTTTGGGTGTACAGAAGAATTCGGATCAGTTTCGGATCTGATCGGGGCCGAGAACGCGGGGAAACGTGATCTGATCACGGAAACCTACCCTAGACCGTCCATTCTAGGTATACCGGAACGGACGGTCCAGGGGTAACGGACTGCGAACATGGACCGAACAGTCTGAGTGTCAGACCGTCCGTTCCAGCATCTGGAACGTCCGTTCCGTGATGTTTTGTGGACCGTCCGTTCTCATCTTGTAGACTGTCCGTTCCGACAGTTCTGCCAGCCTGGAACGTCCGTTCTACCTCCAGAACGGATGGTCCGAAGTCCAGATTCCGAAAATTTTCGTTTTCGAGATCCGATTACGCAATCGTTGCATAATCTGATCAACTGTAACTCAAATAGACATGATTCATTCTTATGGATGGTCCATAGTGAATGAATACATGTAACTTAATCAAGATATAGAATATGCTTGATTGAGTGGGAGCTCCGAGATTGGGATTAGATAATCGAATGAATGGTCCATTCGGATTATGAACAATCGTTGCTCAGAAACCGGTTAGATCTAGAAGCTCTATAAGTAAAGCACTTGTCAAGGCCTCGATCGTACGTGTCATGGGCCATGCCAAAGCTGGGTGTGCCGTATTATCTTGGTGAGGCAAGATGGAGAAATGGTGGTTCTCATAGCTTGAAAGTAGATGCTTGATCTAGGTGCGGTTTCGAAAATCCCTTATTCATGTAATGCTAAGTGTGTACCTCCCATTACTAGAGCGCCTATCAAGACATCGATCATCCGTAACACGGGTCATGCCAAAGCTGAGCGTGCCGGATTATCTTTGTGAGGCAGGGTAGGAAATCGTGGTTCCTACAGCTTGAATATGGTTTACCTTGGGTTAAGTTGTCAATTTTGACTTGAGACTTAATGGTACAGATGAGACGAGTAAGCAATGATATTTGATATCATAGTCTCATAAAGGATCTAAGAGTCATATTATATATGATTGACATTAAATGTCTGCCTAAATAGCACAAGGATAGGTGTAACAATTTATTCTTGTGTGAAATACGGATCTTAGTCCTATATAGAAAATTATTGTAGGGTTAGTTTTCTTTATGGGAATATAGCTTATATTTACATCTGTGTTGTCATTGTTTTGATGATGGACTAGCTGGTAGTGGATCATAGATAGATTGACACTGATTGATGATGAACTAGCTGGTAGTAGATCATTAATAGAATCTGCATTTGTTTTGTTCGTTCTGTTTTGTCTCTTTTGTAGGACATGGCGTCAACCGGTCAGACCCGGATGACTACAGATCGCAGTCTGGCTATGTTTTCTGCTTGAACGGAGGCGCTGTTAGCTGGAAGAGTTCCAAGAAGGCGACCGTTGCAGATTCTACTACAGAAGCTGAGTATATTGCAGCGTCGGACGCAGCAAAGGAAATTGTTGGTTTAGTGCTCTATGATGTACTGATTATGAGCTTTGTTCAGATACATTCGATGTATTGATACTTTTTATGTGTTTTTATGAGAGTATTTTATTCATTACATGTTCTTGCATGCTAGATCTGTTATGAAATCCATGTATCATTATGAATGATACTAAACTCCCTAGTCTTGTGTCGTTATGGGAATAACGACATAATAAGACTAGCATGATGTGTGATTGATGATCACATAGATGATCATAGGTATTGGATACGATCACAATCATAGGTATTCGTTGCAGAACGAAATACTGGACTGACCCACATGAGATTGTCTCATGGACTAGCGTCATGACTTGAATCTCATATGACGGTTCCATGATTGGATCCTAAGACCTGAGATATCTACTGAATCCAACATGAGGAGTTGCGTGCTTTGATTACGTCAAACGTCCTGCGTAACAGGAGGACTATAAAGGCGTGTATCAGGTACGAAACGAATCATGTACTCGATTGTAGATAGTCAAGACGGGATTTGTACCTCTCATAAAAGAGAGAGATATCGCTGGGCCCCTCGTGTGAGCGAGACTGTAGAAATGTGTGGCCGCACTATAGACGAACGTCGTCTATTTCAGACAATCGAACTCAGTGAACGAGAAAGCAGTCGAATCAGATAAGGCGGCTTGTCCATGCCTTATGTTCGACATATGATATCGCGATACAAAAGGATCACCAGCCGGAATCATCACTGGACCGAATAACGCAAACCTGAATGAAATTTCGAGATCGAAATTCTCCAAACCCACGCTAGATCCGTCTCAGAAACCTCGAAGAATCACGAAGGACGCCACAAGCACTTGCGGTTAGTACTTGATAAGTCGAAGAACCCTATATGACACAAGGAGTTCGATTGCTAGTTCTCAAAGGAACTTCAGAGAAAACTCTCAAAAATGGTCTGAATTGTCTGCCTCCCTAATCCCAGACGGATTATAAGGCAAAAACCCTAACACACACACAAGGTCCAAAACGGCTGCGTTTTAGTCACTCGCAATAAAAATACAAGGATACAATTACAACACACAAGGCTCAAATGACGTGATCGGTCTTCGGGTCGGACCAAAACGTCCACCTTCCGTCTTCTGCCTTTTTGTCCTTCCTTTCGCCTCCATGCCTTAGCTCCTCCGTAAACATACAGATGAACATCGTCTGCATTCTTTTGATCCTCGCTCTTGTCATCGGTCCATCAATCTTTAGATCCTTCTCCACGATTGGCGCCCGCACAACTTCAGTTCCGTCGATGCCCATTTGGCTGCCCTCATCATCCCCTCCCTCTTGAAAAGGATTTGTCCTCAAATCTGGATCATCATCTGCTTCAAAAGGACTAAGGTCAGCAACATTAAAGGTCGAACTAACACCATACTCACCTGGAAGCTCGAGCTTGTAAGCGTTCTTGTTGATACGCTGAAGAACTCGGAAAGGACCATCTCCTCATGGCATCAACTTCGACTTTCGTTGGGTAGGAAATCTTTCCTTGCGCAGGTGAACCCACACAAGATCTCCCGGTTGAAATATAACTTCTTTCCGTCCTTTGTTCGCTTGCTTCGCGTACTGTTTTGTCCTCCGTTCAATGTTCTTACGGGCCCTCTCATGTACCTGCTTAACAAACTCAGCTCTTTTCTTCCCGTTAAGACTAGATTGTTCAGACATCGGTAATGGACTTAAATCCAATGGCGTCAATGGGTTAAACCCGTACACAATCTCAAATGGTGAGAATTTAGTCGCACTATGATGGGTCGCACGGGAACCTCGACCACCGGTTCACAACCGGTCTCGGGTCTGGTCCGCGGGCTTGCGCAGCGGAGATTGCGTTCAAAACGATTTTAAACCGCCCACGGACCATTGTTTCGATGAAGAACTTACTTGAGAGAAAAGCTAACCTTTTGATTCCGAATCTGTAAGGTTGGCTTGATCACAGCAGAGGTGTTGAATGAGCTAACACCCTCTTGAGCAGTCCACACCCTTGGGATGGTTTCCAACACTTGGAAACTTGCTTGCTAGAGCTTGAAGAGATCAAATCTCTTGTGTATGATCTCAAGAACGATTTCTTGAGTTTGGGAGAGTTGCAGAGCAGTCTTGGCTCTTCTGGAGGTCAAGAGACGGGTTAATAATGATCCCAATCATTCCCCACGCGTACCAACCAAGAAAAGCCGAGATTTTCGCAATTTGGTGTTTTCAGACATCCGGTCCGCCGGACCAGGAGTTGGTCCGCCGGACCAGACGAGTAAAAACGCGCGGAACAGTTCGGTCATGGTCTTGGTCAGCGGCTGACCAACTCTTGGTCAGCCGGACCAAGACCACTTTCTACCGACAGTCCGAAAACGATCGCGATCCGGCGGACCAGAATCCGGTCCGCCGGACCAACCTTCTGGTCAGCGGCTGACCAACTCTTGGTCAGCTCCTGACCAGGGAGTTTTCGGTCTGTTTGGTTCGCTGGTCCCACACGCGCCTGGTCCGGCCGACCAACTCTTGGTCAGCTCCGGACCAGACCTCAACGACGGAGAAAAATCTGATTTTTCTCGTCCGTTCGGTCCCGTTCATACACGTCCATCCCATATGTGTGTGACCCTTTAGGCTCCTCCGAAAACGACAATAAACACGAGATCCAATCTCGCTTTACAAATCATAAGCGGCCTCTAGCAAGACATTATGATTACCCGCATCGGAAAGAGTTAGATGTGATCTAACCGAAAAGCCAGAGATAGCTCTAACGATGATCCTCTTTGTCTCACGATATCATAATCGAACTCATAGTTCGAATGCTTTGTCGTATCCCGAGTAGACTGTTAGAGATAGATGACATTCATCTATAGTGTGGCCACACATTTCCACAGTCTCACTCCTACGACGGGCCCAAGCGATATCTCTCTCTTTCGAGAGGGACAAAGTTCCATCTTGACTATCTACTATCCATTACATGATTCATAATGTACCCGAG
>NW_010971844.1:4999-8826 GCF_000463585.1 Tarenaya hassleriana
CATGCGAGTCATCCAGTCACTTGTTCCAAACAAGTACCCATGACCGTAATCCGTATCCAATACGTATGATCATCACTATGATCATCGATTACGCCTCATGTTAGTCTTAATTCATCATTGTTCCCACAATGACAAACGACTAAGGAATTTAGGATCGTTCGTAACGATCCAGGGATTATCATTATTTATCAAATATGCAAAATAAATAATGAATAAATAATGTATTCATCTAATAAAAACATCGTATCATACATAGTTCTCATATCGTATGATCATCCTAGAGCATTACATCCTTCAGTCTCCCACTTGCTCTAAGTATGATCTACTATGCATCTAAGTCCCATTCCCCGAACATGACCCTCATGCTTTGACGAAGGGAGAGGCTTCGTCAAGGGATCGGCTACGTTGTCATCCGTCGATATCTTGCATATGTGTACATCGCCTCTGTCTACGATTTCCCTTATGAGGTGAAACCGTCTGAGTATGTGTTTGGATCGTTGGTGTGACCTAAGTTCCTTAGCTTGTGCTATCGCCCCATTGTTATCACAGTATAACGAAATGGGGTTCACAATGCTAGGAACGACGCCCAGGTCACCCAAAAACTTCATGATCCAAACAGCTTCCTTTGCAGCATCCGATGCGGCAATGTACTCAGCCTCTGTAGTAGAATCTGCTATGGTGGCCTGTTTGGAACTCTTCCAACTAACAGCGCCTCCATTCAAGCAGAAGACATAGCCTGATTGCGATCTGTAGTCATCTTGGTCCGATTGGAAACTAGCATCGGTGTAACCCTTTACAGCGAGCTCATCTTCCAATCCACCATATATCAAGAACAAATCCTTAGTCCTTCTCAAGTACTTAAGGATATTCTTGACCGCGATCCAGTGTGACTCTCCTGGATCCGACTGGTATCTGCTAGTAATGCTTAACGCGTACGATACATCCGGCCTAGTACATAACATGGCATACATGATAGATCCTATTGCCGAGGCATATGGGATCCTATCCATACGTTCTCGCTCATCACGTGTCTTAGGACACTGAGCTTGCTGAGAACAACACCATGACACATCGGCAAGAGTCCTCTTTTCGACTCTTGCATTCTGAACCGATTCAGAACTTTATCAATGTATGTACTCTGACTTAGGGCAAGAAGCCTTCGAGATCTATCTCTATAGATTTTGATGCCTAGAACATAGGCAGCTTCCCCTAAGTCCTTCATAGAGAACTGTGTTCCTAGCCAAGACTTAACGTCTTGCAAGGTAGGAACATCGTTTCCTATGAGCAGGATATCATCCACGTATAGCACCAGGAAAACGACTGTGCTCCCACTTGCCTTCTTGTAAACACATGGCTCATCTTCGTTTTGAGAGAAACCAAACTGTTTGATTGTCTCATCAAATCGAAGATTCCAGCTTCTTGAAGCCTGCTTCATTCCATAAATGGACCTCTGAAGCTTGCACACTGATAACTCCTATTCTTCTCTATATTTTTATGAGAGTTTGTCTAGGTTTTATAGGATAATCACATGCATTTATAGGCATTCTAGGCGTGTTAGGACACAAAACCCGGTTGTACTTTAGTTTTGCAGAGTTACAGGTTTCGAAGATGATTGGATGCGAAAAGGAACGTTTTTGGAGCGTTAGAGATGAAGTTCGGATGAGGTACTCGTGCTTCGAGATCAATAACTTTCTCTACATAAGTCCAAATCATACGAGACTTGGAAAGATCCTTTCAAGAGCTTCGCGTAGACACCAAAATCACGCAAATCCGATATCGGAGCTGAAAGTTATGAGCAAAATCGCGAAGCCTGAGAAATCTGCCAGAACGTGAAACCGGTCCGGTTCCAAATGGAACCGGCCGGTTCAAGAGGTCCGAGTTCACTTATTTGGGTCCGGTTCAAGTGTTTAAAAAGCCCAGAAACAGAAGGTGGAACCGGACCCGACGGAGAAAAACCCTAATTTGCGATTTTTAGAGTCCTAAAGGGAAAAGGACTCTTGGGAGCCACCCTAGGGTTATAAAAAGCCCTAGCCACGACCTAGAACAGGAGAGAACCTTAGAGAACACTTAGATACAGAGTTTTGGAGAGTTTTTGGGGAGAGAAGAATAGAAGTTCACGGGATTTCGGGAAGAAGGAGGAAGATTCGATCGTGGAGACTACACATCTGCATGAGACTTTCTTTTCTCTCTTTTATCTCTTTCTTTATGAGCTTTCTATTGTTTTCCATGAACCGTGAGTAGATCCACGGCTGTGGGTTAGGGATTCGTTTGTGTTTTGGGTATGTTTGAACCCTAACTTGGTTGCGATTTGGATTTGTTTCGGTTTTATCGATTTGTGCTTTATTCGATTGGTGTTTGCTGACCCCTTGGCCAATTATTTCAGATTCTGAACTACATAGGAATATGGATTTAGTTTCGGATCGAAATCGATAGAATAGATCGTATTATTCACATAGGAATATGGTTTGATCGATCTAGGATTGATGATAGAGTTCTTCATGCATCTAGTTTGATAAATCACATAGGGATATGGATTTAGAGAACTTTAGATAGTGAGTTATATGCCGGGAGGTGATTTCTCTATCTTTGTTGCTTGACGATTCCCGAATACAGATTCAATATCGTGATTCTCGCATGCTTAGCATATACCCATACACGCGAATACGGTCCCGACACCCACGGTCATCTTAGATTGCTAGTTTACATATTTTTATTGCTTTGTTTCTTTATTTTCTATTCTTTCTACATAATTCCAACGTCACTTCTACTTGCTTGCTTCGATTTAGTTTCGATTAGGATTTAGATTTAGCAACCGGTCCTCGTGTTCGACCCCGTGTTACGACGATCCGTATCCTTGCGGTGAGTTGTGAATCGGGTTATATATTTTAGACTCGATACACACGTATCAAGTTTTTGCTCGTCCCCCCAGACTTAAACCTTTGCTCGTCCTCGAGTAAAGAACGAAGGAATAAAATCTGCAAAACAGGGAATGACGAACATCAAATAGCATCATCGCGAGACTCAAAATCAAAACATCCATCCAATATTAGTTTCCCGAGAATCGTACCCAAACCGGTCTACTATGATCTTCCTACCAAAGACTAATCTACCTAGCCATGGGATTTTTATTGTCACCTAGAACCCTTTAGAATCTCTACAACTCACCAAGCCTATTTCCGAACCTATCCTTATCTCAACTTAGCCTTTTCTATCTTAGTTCTACTTCGTGCCTGGATTTTTACCTTTTTGTAGGGTTTCTCTGTCAAGCGCTAGCATCTCGGGTTTCTAGGACGTTGAAGTTGAAGGACATCGTTTTTCTCATCTCCTTTTTTTTCCTATCTCCTTTTTTTTTATATATTTTTTTTTCTTTCGGTGCGATGTCCGACCCACAACTTAGACCCGAACCATCAATCGATGCACTCATGTCCTCGAACGATTTTCGTTAACGAGATTTTGGCAGCGGAGTGTCGAGATGCTTTATTTTTCCAAGGCATTTGTTGAACTAGATTTCATAGACATGCAAGACTCGGAAAAGATTCTAAACGAAACATATAACCTGGATATAGTCGTTTCAATTCCGTAGGTTCCAAACAACAACCCTATCCCACAAACTATATATAGAAGTCTGGAGAACTATCAATTCGGCACGGTTCAACCACGTTCTACAAAGTCACTAGATCATCAAGGTGTTCCTACTCTATCATTCCACAAATCCTCCAAATGATGTTCAAAACGGGTGTCCGAGGTATGCACGTGAACCTATATGAACCTATATCTATATGTCATATGCAATCATGCAAACCTAACAAAAATCATCTATATGAAAA
>NW_010971845.1:0-275 GCF_000463585.1 Tarenaya hassleriana
TGTAGAAGATATTGGAGGATCAGATATTGATGAATCCCAAGACTTAAGCTGAAGACAATATATCAAGCTGGATCTAAGGCTACGTATCACACTACATATATACATTTCCTTGTACACATCTAATCTCCCTTATTTTATGTTCTGTAAAATATCTTAGTTCCCATATACATATTGATGTAGTCTTTGTATATAACCTGTATCCTACGTTTGAATATAGGCAAGAGACATAATTCTTTTCTTCACATCCTCTAGTTTCTGATTCTCGGCCTTATACT
>NW_010971846.1:0-275 GCF_000463585.1 Tarenaya hassleriana
AGCTCTCCAGTTTCTACTCCAATGGATTGTAGTGCAAAGCTTGTAAGAAATAGTGGGGAACCAGTGTCTCAACTTGAATATGCTAAGATTATCGGTTGTTTGATGTATGCTATGACTAGCACTCGACCCGACATAGCATACGCTGTTGGCAAGTTGAGTAGGTACACTAGTAACCCAAGCATACATCATTGGCATGCAGTACGAAGAGTACTTCGATACTTGAAAAAGACAATACATTATGGCTTGCACTACACGGGTCGACCTTCGGTGTTAGA
>NW_010971847.1:0-275 GCF_000463585.1 Tarenaya hassleriana
CTCGTTCACAACGAGTACCCATGATTGTGATAAGCATCCAATGCATCGATCACACCTCATGGTAGTCTTAATTCATCATTGTTCCTACAAAGATGACCGACTAGGGAGTTTAGAATCATTCTCTACTGATTCAAGGATGTCGAAATACAACAAACATATCAATCGTATAACGGGAAAAGTAATGCATTCATCAGTCAATGAATCAATACAAAGTAAAATGGCATATCACGGATCATCCTAGAGCATTACAACCAACAATCTCCCACTATGCTCTA
>NW_010971848.1:0-275 GCF_000463585.1 Tarenaya hassleriana
ACCTTTGGTATAGGTTCAAATCCTATTGGACGCAATATCAATATATTTATATCTATATTTCTATTTATATATTATTTCCATTTATATAGATTTCTTTATATATATTTCTTTCTTTCTATATTTTTAGAATAAGAAAGAAATTCTGAATTGAATGATTTAAGATCGAATATTAAATAGATATTAGTTATATATTAGTTAGTTACTTATATTATATACTTAACTTATATACTTCTATTTATTAAATTTAATTAAAGATTGAATTAAAGAATAAAATT
>NW_010971849.1:0-275 GCF_000463585.1 Tarenaya hassleriana
ATAAATATGGAAACTTCTCTGCCATTTAAATCGGAGAATTTATGGAGGAAATCAGGTTTTAAATTTCCAGAAACCACACGATTATATAGCCAAAGGGAATAGGCCGCACCTAAAATCATCCCAAGCGCGGCTAATGTGGCTACTAAGCTATTTCTTTGGAAAGCTCCTACTAAGATGGGAAATTCCCCGATAAAGCTGCTAGTACCAGGTGAACTCATATTGGCCAAAGTAAAAGAAAAGAAAATGGTAGAGAAATTCGGCATGGTGCTCACTAA
>NW_010971850.1:0-275 GCF_000463585.1 Tarenaya hassleriana
CTCCCATTCGAGATAAGCTTCTGGATTAGTTGTTCCCGAAAATAAAAGAGATCTCGGATCAGATTGGTTACCTCGGGTATGTTGAACATATGGCTGCTCACGGATGATTTTTTCTTTCATACCTTCTTCTTCAAAGTGTCCACGGTCATGTACCATTCGTTGCTTTTGACTCGGTTGTGGACAGCTATTAACATTACCTTGGTAGATTTGAGTCGCTTGACGTTGTTTTGGTACATTTTCAAGGCGAGCAAGTCGCCCTTCAATGTCTTGAAGTA
>NW_010971851.1:0-275 GCF_000463585.1 Tarenaya hassleriana
ACAAACAAACACTTGTCTGATTTGGCGGATAGCTTATCAGAAGCCTGACGTTTCACGTAAATGTCACATCCTCAAATCTTCAAGAAAGACAAACTGGGACGCTTCCCAGTCCATATCTCATATGGAGTTTTCTGAACCGTTTTCGTTGGACTCCTGTTCAGAATGAAAGCAATAGTTTCTAAGGCGTAACCCCAGAAAGACTTTGGAAGATCAACCTGACTCATCATAGACCGTACCATATCTAATAAGGTGCGGTTCCTCCGTTCAGACACGCC
>NW_010971852.1:0-275 GCF_000463585.1 Tarenaya hassleriana
GACTGGACGGGAAAGACCGACTTCACTATCCTCCCCATGGACGACTTTCGGGTCGTACTAGGACTCACGTTCTTTCGATCCGTGAGTACGTTCATTCCCGCAGCCACCACCGCGTTGGTCATTGTCGACAAGGACATACCCACCGTGGTTCCTCTTCGATCCGTTCCATCTCCATCCACTCCCACACTCACCGCCACACAGTTCAAGCGAGGGGTGAAGAGCTCGGATTGCTTCATTGCAACACTCCGAGAGCTCAACAACGCGGACGAGACGGA
>NW_010971853.1:0-275 GCF_000463585.1 Tarenaya hassleriana
ATAGTGTCTTGCTAGAGACCGCCTATGACTTATATATCCGAAATAGAGATTTCGGGTTATATTGTTATATTGAATGAGCCTACAGGGTCACACACGCAGGGAATGATGAAATGCATGAGAAAACGACAGAAAAACCGAGACGAAGGGGCTGGAACAGACGGACTGAAAGGGCTAGACCCGACAGTCCGCCAGGGTCCAGACCCGACGGTCCACGTTTAGACGCAGACCGTCTGTTCTAAGTGTTAGAACGGACGGTCCACGTAGACGGCAGACCG
>NW_010971854.1:0-275 GCF_000463585.1 Tarenaya hassleriana
ATCTTTTTATATAACAAGGGAGAGGAAAGGAAATGAGCTCCGGGAAGCAAAGAGGGACAGCTTTAGAAGGTCTTGAAGGATCGACGTCGTTGGAATCGCCGGAAAACGCCCCAAACTCAGGCCAAATATCAGATCCGAATCTGATCCAAGGTGAGTGGCTTGAGTTGACTCTGTGTGAGCTCGTTTTCATCCTGTAATCGTGTTATTACGATAATTTGTTGCCTTTGATTAGATAGAGGACACTTCAATGAACATTTAGCAACAAACGGGACTAA
>NW_010971855.1:0-502 GCF_000463585.1 Tarenaya hassleriana
CTCTAAACATGTTTCGATGCACTCTAAACATGTTTGGATGCACTCTAAAAGTATTTGGATGCACTCTAAAAGTGTTTGGATGCACTCTCAGTCTATTTTAATGCACTTTAAACATGTTTCGATACACTCAAAATTTGTTTCATCTCACTCTAAATATGCATCGACGCGCTCTAAAAATGTTTCGATGCATTCTAAACATGTCTGGATGCACTCCAAAAGTGTTTGGACGCACTCTAAACGTGTTTGGACACACTCTAAGTCTATTTCGATGCACTCTAAAAATGTTTGGATGCGCTCTAAACATGTTTGGATGCACTCTAAGTCTGTTTCGATGCACTCTAAACATGTTTTATTGCCCTCAAAACATGTTTCGACACACTCTAAACATGTTTCGACGCACTCTAAAAATGTTTCGATACACTCTAAACATGTTTGGATGCACTCTAAAAGTGTTTGGATGCACTCTCAGTCTATTTTAATGCACTTTAAACATGTTTCGATG
>NW_010971855.1:1897-3374 GCF_000463585.1 Tarenaya hassleriana
TTGGATGCACTCTAAACATGTTTCGACGCACTTTAAACATGTTTGGATGCGCTCTGAATATGTTTTGACGTGCTCTAAACATGTTTCGACGCACTCTAAACATCTTTCTTGTACCCAAAACCTGTTTCAACGCACTCTAAACATGTTTCGACGCACTTTAAATATGTTTCGATGCACTCTAAACATGTTTGGATGCACTCTAAAAGTGTTTGGATGCACTCTAAAAGTGTTTGGATGCATCCTCAGTCTATTTTAATGCACTTTAAACATGTTTCGATGCACTCAAAATTTGTTTCAACGCACTCTAAATATGCATCGACGCGCTCTAAAAATGTTTCGATGCATTCTAAACATGTCTGGATGCACTCCAAAAGTGTTTGGACGCACTCTAAACGTGTTTGGACGCACTCTAAGTCTATTTCGATGCACTCTAAAAATGTTTGGATGCTCTCTAAACATGTTTGGATGCACTCTAAGTCTGTTTCGATGCACTCTAAACGTGTTTTATTGCCCTCAAAACATGTTTCGACACACTCTAAACATGTTTCGACGCACTCTAAAAATGATTCGATGCTCTCTAAACATGTTTGAATGCACTCTAAACATGTTTCGATGCACTCTAAACATGTTTGCATGCACTCTAAAAGTGTTTGGACGCACTCTAAACGTGTTTGGACGCACTCTAAGTGTGTTTGGATGCATTCTAAGTATCTTTGGAAGCGCTCTAAACATGTTTCGATGCGCTCTAAACATGTTTGGATGCACTCTAAAAGTGTTTGGATGCACTCTAAGTCTATTTTAATGCACTTTAAACATGTTTCGATACACTCAAAACATGTTTCGACGCACTCTAAATATGCATCGATGCACTTTAAAAAATTTTCGATGCACTCTAAACATGTTTGGATGCACTCTAAAAGTGTTTGGACGCACTCTAAACGTGTTTGCACACTCTAAGTGTGTTTGGATGCACTCTAAGTATGTTTAGATGCACTCTAAACCTGTTTCGATGCACTCTAAAAATGTTTGGATGCTCTCGAAACATGTTTGGATGCACTCTAAGTATGTTTTGACGCACTCTAAACATGTTTTGATGCACTCTAAACGTGTTTTATTGCCCTCAAAACATGTTTAGACGAACTCTAAACATGTTTCGACGCACTCTAAACATGTTTCGACGCACTCTAAATATGTTTTGACGCACTCTAAAATTGTTTTAATGCACTCTAATCATGTTTGTATGCACTCTTAATATGTTTCGACGCACTTTAAACATATTTGGATGCGCTTTGAATATGTTTTGCGTGCTCTAAACATGTTTCGACGAACTCTAAACATCTTTTATTGCACTCAAAACATGTTTCAACGCACTCTAAACATATTTCGACGCACTCTAAAAATGTTTCGATGCACTCTAAACATGTCTGGATGCAATCTAAAAGTGTTTGGACATACTCTAAACGTGTTTGGAGACACT
>NW_010971855.1:5365-6655 GCF_000463585.1 Tarenaya hassleriana
GATACACTCTAAACATGTTTGGATGCACTCTAAAAGTGCTTGGACGCACTCTAAACGTGTTTGGAAACACTCTAAATGTGTTTGGATGCACTCTAAGTATGTTTAGATACACTCTAAACCTGTTTCGATGCAGTCTAAAAATGTTTGGATGCTCTCTAAACATGTTTGGATGCACTCTAAGTATGTTTTGACGCACTCTAAACATGTTTTGATGCACTCTAAACGTGTTTTATTGCCCTCAAAACATGTTTAGACGAACTCTAAACATGTTTCAACGCACTCTAAATATGTTTTGACGCACTCTAAAATTGTTTTAATGCACTCTAATCATGTTTGTATGCACTCTTAATATGTTTCGACGCACTTTAAACATGTGTCTAAACATGTTTTGAGGGCACTAAAACACGTTTAGAGTGCATCAAAACATGTTGAGTGCGTCAAAACATACTTAGAGTGTGTCCAAACACTTTTAGAGTGCATCCAAACATTTTTAGAGTGCATCGAAATATTTTTAGAGTGCGTCGAAATATGTTTAGAATGCGTTGAAACATGTTTTGAGTGCAATAAAAGATGTTTAGAGTTCGTCGAAACATGTTTAGAGCATGTCAAAACATATTCAGAGCGCATTCAAACATGTTTAAAGTGCGTTGAAACATATTAAGAGTGCATACAGACATGATTAGTGATACGAACCCGGATCGACGATTCTCAAATTAGGTAAGAAGGATTTTGACGCACTCTAAAATTGTTTTAATGCACTCTAATCATGTTTGTATGCACTCTTAATATGTTTCGACGCACTTTAAACATGTTTGGATGCGCTTTGAATATGTTTTGACGTGCTCTAAACATGTTTCGACGAACTCTAAACATCTTTTATTGCACTCAAAACATGTTTCGATGCACTCTAAACATGTTTCGATGCACTCTAAAAATGTTTTGCTGCACTTTAAAAATGTTTGGACGCACTCTAAGTGTGTTTGGATGCATCCTAAGTATGTTTGGAAGCGCTCTAAACATGTTTCGATGCACTCTAAAAATGTTTGGATGCACTCTAAAAGTGTTTGGATGCACTCTAAGTCTATTTTAATGCACTTTAAACATGTTTCGATGCACTCAAAACATGTTTCGACGCACTCTAAATATGCATCGACGCACTCTAAAAATGTTTCGATCCACTCTAAACATGTTTGGATGCACTCTAAAAGTGTTTGGACGCACTCTAAACGTGTTTGGACACACTCTAAGTGTGTTTGGATGCACTCTAAGTATGTTTAGATGCACTCTAAA
>NW_010971855.1:6873-7468 GCF_000463585.1 Tarenaya hassleriana
TTGGATGCACTCTAAGTATGTTTTGACGCACTCTAAACAAGTTTTAATGCACTCTAAACGTGTTTTATTGCCCTCAAAACATGTTTAGACGAACTCTAAACATGTTTCGACGCACTCTAAATATGTTTTGACGCACTCTAAAATTGTTTTAATGCACTCTAATCATGTTTGTATACACTCTTAATATGTTTTGACGCAATTTAAACATGTTTGGATGCGCTTTGAATATGTTTTGACGTGCTCTAAACATGTTTCGACGAACTCTAAACATCTTTTATTGCACTCAAAACATGTTTCAACGCACTCTAAACATATTTCGACGCACTCTAAAAATGTTTCGATGCACATGCACTCTAAAAATGTTTGGATGCACTCTAAAAGTGTTTGGACACACTCTAAACGTGTTTGGAGGCACTCTAAGTGTGTTTGGATACACTCTAAGTATGTTTGGATGCACTCTAAACATGTTTCGGTGCATTCAAAACATGTTTAGACGAACTCTAAACATGTTTCGACGTACTCTAAATATGTTTCGACGCACTCTAAAAATGTTTTAATGCACTCTAAACATGTTTCGACGCACTTTAAACATATT
>NW_010971856.1:0-275 GCF_000463585.1 Tarenaya hassleriana
TCGTGCGAACTACTTGACCTCGACATAGCTTCTCTTCTCTGCTGATTTCGGATGTCTCTCACGGTACGCTCAATCTCTGGATCGTAGACTAGGTCTTCTCTCCGAGTAGAGCTATGTGTCATGCACTAAAATCCTGCAAATCGCAAAGAAAAAGAAGAACTCGAAACCAAGTGAAGTCGCAAAAACCAAAGAAAGAAAAAGAAAAAGAAAAAGAAAGAGAAACCAAGCTAAGATCTAGAATCAATAAAGACCTAGAAATAGGCTAACCAGTCCCC
>NW_010971857.1:0-275 GCF_000463585.1 Tarenaya hassleriana
TTTTCGAAACGATCGGTCGAAGGTCTTGAACCGATCGGTTCGACTTTCTGTAGAATGCCGATATTGAGATCATGTTCAAACCGATCGTGACGCAAAAAGTGACGCAAAAGTTGCGTCACTAAAATGGTGACGCAAGAGTGACGATTTTGTGACGCAGAAAGTGACGCACCAAAATCGTCACCAAAACATCACTATTTAGTGACGATTTAGTGATGAAAAGGGTATCTCACGAAATGGTGACGCAGTTATGACGCAAACTGCGTCGCCAAATGACG
>NW_010971858.1:0-274 GCF_000463585.1 Tarenaya hassleriana
TTTTTTTTTGTTTTACATCCGCTGCGCAAACCCTAGAATCGATATCTTAGGAATTAGATTCGTTGTAGAGATCGCAGGAATTTCCAAAAATGGTATCAGAATCTGGTTGCTCTGTTTGATTTCGTAGAACCCAATCACGCACGTTTTAGGTTTTAAATCGTTAAATCCATGTTTGCTTTGATTTCTATGCATGTTTGATGATTGAGTCTATGATAGATTGCATGTTTCATGTTGCATAGAGTGCAGGAGTTCGAATTTTGGGTCTACAGATGAA
>NW_010971859.1:0-274 GCF_000463585.1 Tarenaya hassleriana
CAAAACACGCTAAAAGGTCTCGTGTTGGTGTGTGGGGACAGCTCTATCATTCCGTAGCGACATCGGATTATTACAAATGGTATCAGAGCCGATTCTCTCTCAGTACGGTGTGGTTCGAGGACGAACCAGGCGGAAGCTGGTGGGCCTGTGATAACCCAGGATACCGTAGGAGAACAGGGAGTGATCGCCGGTGCGAAAGATAGACAAAGAGCGGTGATGTCGCAAATCTAGGTGAATAAATTTCGATCAAGTGATAAATTCCTAGACTCAACAA
>NW_010971860.1:0-274 GCF_000463585.1 Tarenaya hassleriana
CGCACGTTATAGGATTTGAATTGTTTGAATCCGTGTTTGCTTTGATGCTATGCATGATTTATTTGTGGATCTAGAGTAGATTTTCTGTTAATTATTGCATAGTGTGCAAGAGTTTCGAATTCTGAGTTCGCAGGCGAAAACGGAGTCGAATTCGGGTCTGAAACATGGCAGAAACGACGAAAACGAGATCTGATCACGTTTTCTCCTGAACCGATCGTGTTGGGTTTCCTGGGATCTCTAGAGCGAATCCTATTCCTAAGAGATCGATTCTAGG
>NW_010971861.1:0-274 GCF_000463585.1 Tarenaya hassleriana
ACGTCTCCTAATTTACTCCGATGAACTACATTTCTTGGAGTGTCCAAGTTCGCTTCTTGCTCGAAGGATATCAACTCGATGTCTTCATCTCATCCGATGGTTCCATTCCATCCTCCACGCTCCTCGAGGGCGCCAGCCTTCCTAATCCTACCTTTGCCCAGTTCATGTAGCAAGATCGGTTCCTCTTTAGTGCACTTCTCATATTTATCTCAATATCCTTGCAGCCACAGGTGACTCGTTCTGTCTCGGTTCATTAGGCATGGAAAACCTTGGC
>NW_010971862.1:0-274 GCF_000463585.1 Tarenaya hassleriana
ATGCTTCCCACAGCATTCAAATATGGTGTTGTGTCCAGATTTAGTGCTTCATCATTTTCTCTAGTGGCTCTCAGCTTAAAATGTGATCCCATCGCCGTGTGAACTGGTTTTGAACACCCCATCCTGAAGTTGTTTACTACCTTATGCATATACATGCTCTGAGATAGTGTTAGGACTCCTCTTGATCTATCTCGAGCTATGTCTATTCCAAGAATTCGTTTTGCCTTTCCCAAATCTTTCATGTCAAACTCCTTTGCCAGCATTTCCTTAACTT
>NW_010971863.1:0-274 GCF_000463585.1 Tarenaya hassleriana
GGTCCTCGCCGTGTCGGCGTGGCACCGAATACGATGGACCGCCACGACGACGCAACTCATCTGCGTCCATGTAAGAGCGCATCGGGTAGATCTGAATTGTCGGCGCATTGGGATTGCCCGCCGGCTGGGTCTCGGCAATGCCATCCTTGTCGTCGTTCTGCGCATCAGCGGCTTGCTCTGCAGCGCGTTCAGGCAAGTGCGCATCTGCACCGTCAGGCTGCGAACCATCGGTAGCAGCAGGTGCTCCAACCGAATCGCTGAGCTGCACACCCAC
>NW_010971864.1:0-274 GCF_000463585.1 Tarenaya hassleriana
ATCTAGGTGAATAAATTTCGATCAAGTGATAAATTCCTAGACTCAACAAATTCCGCAAGTGCACGGATCGTGTGTAGTAGTTAGGGTCGAACACAGAGACAAATAAAAGACTGAATCAGAGTCCAATCCAAATCTAGATCTAAAGAAAATATGAGAATGATGAGAATGTATCAAAAGCAAATAGTAAAAACAAACGATAAACTATCAATGGTAAAACACTGCAGGTTTCGAGATTGCTTTACATGCAAGGGTCTTCTCTAAAGATGCAGATTCT
>NW_010971865.1:0-9185 GCF_000463585.1 Tarenaya hassleriana
GAAAAGCTTTGGATCCAGACGGAAGTTTCAACCAAATGGAATAATAAATAGTAAATGATTAGTGGTTGCTTCTTTTTCTTCTTCTTCTTCTTTTACCCATTTCTGTCAGCAATATTACTGTATAAAGGAATTGGATCGTCTAAACAAGTCTTGAAAAACTACACATGCTATGTTCCTCTTCTTACATTTATGTCTTTAATTATGTATAAATACCGTTTTTTTAACGGTATAGATTGTAGATTGTAAATTAAATAATTTTAATCCATCTACTATAGACTGAAAAAATTTCAAACTACAAAAGAAATCGAATTTGTTGTGCTCTCTTCGATATCAAACCAGTCACCTCGGACCAGATCGGACCATCTCGTTTTGAACCAATTCATTTTCAACCCAGTTCGTTAAATCCGTTTTTATTCAGGTCGAAACAGTTCGGAACACATCGTTCGAATTCGCGATGCAAAAAACTTAAAAATAAAATAAAATATTAAATATAATAAAAATACTATAAAAATAATTAAAAATAATAATTATTATATTTTAAAATAATACAAATATTTATATTTGATAAATCCTTTTTAAAATTATTTAAAATTTTAAAAATAAAAATAATTTTTTTCTGAATCGTGAATGAATGTGTGGATTCACTGAACTGGATCGCCATGAGCCGAGTTTATGGCGAACCAGTTCGATTCTCTTTTTTTTTCGAACTCAAAATGTTTTAACCCAAATCAAAAAAAAAGATTACCTCATGAGTCACCACCAGTCAACTCATTTTAACATCCCTACTCTCTTCTCACACAGATTTAATAGTTGCGTGACGGTTACGCGCCTTAATGGGCGTGTGGTGTACAAAAATAAATATGAAAATATTATAAAAACATGACGACGTTTATAGTCAGACACTTTGACCGACATTGATATGTGATTCGTGATGATTTTCAGTTTTGTCCGATAGCTCAATTACAAATTGTATAATAATATTTACAAAATGGGTAAAACACATTAAAATTTTTGAAATTTTACACATTAAATTTTTTGAACTTGTAAAATGGTGCACACTACACATTGGTAAAAGACCGGTATATGCTTCAATTCAGAAATTTAGTTTCTAACTGATCCAAACCGAAATCAAACTGAAGAAAATAATATTAGGTTCAAATTTAAAATAATTCATATAAAACCAAATAAACCGAATACTAATTTAAAACACGAATTATTCATCTTATAAACAAATGTACAAGTGAATATCAAATTCTAGTTCTAATTTGATATACCGTTTTTCAAAAAATAAAATCGTGAATCAAACTCGATCGAGCTAAAATCCAAAACATCCACCTCTAAAACAAATCATATAAACCAGAAGACGGTTCTTCAACTTATAACCTACAACTGATGCGGACAAAGAGGCGCTCAAGATCCACAACAGATGCGGACAAAGGCAACAGCGGATGTATCACAGACAGAAACGTTTTCACGTAAAAGGTTTATATTATAAATAAACTGGGATCCAAGGAACACGAAATCGACAAAAAGAAACAGCAACAAAATCAGAGAACATTTCACTTCTTCGACTTCTTTGATTGCCTGCAAACCCCAGAATTTTTTTTTTAAAATGGTTACAACTCAGAAACAGAATCGAAATCAGTATCGACCAGTATCAAATGTTACTCACTCTGTTGTTTGGGTAGCAGCAGTAGCAGCAGCTGCAGCCTTGCCTCCTCCAGGACCCTATACACGAAAATCATAGAAGATTTCCCAAAATAAAGGGTTGATGTCATTTATAAGGATATTTGCTCGTCAAAGCTCTATCAATAAATCTTAGATAGATTCAGGGCGAATGGTTTGTCCTAACCTGAGCAAGGCGTTCTTCCCGCCTAGCCATCTTCCTCTCTCGGCTCGCCTTGTTCTTTGCCCTCTTGGCCTCAAACTGGTCAGACAAAGTCTTCTCTCTCGCCTTCTCGGCCTTAGATTTGTGGATACTCTCCATCAGAACACGCTTGTTCTTGAAGACATTACCCTTCACCTTCATGTACATGTCATGATACATGTGCTTGTCAATCTTCTTTGCCTCTCTGTACTTTCGGAGCAAACGTCTCAGAACACGCATCCTCCTCATCCACAAAATCTTGGTTGGGAGCCTCGCCTCCCTCGTACCCTTTCGTTTACCTACACAAACGAGGTTAAAGCTCTCCATCTAGCCAAGAAACTAGAGTATAACATCCACCTAGTTTCAGGGTCTAATATGACTAAATAACTCGGAACAAAGCAGGTAAGCGTTACCGTATCCCGAGTGACGCCCTTTTCTTTTGGCCTCCTTCATGCGGCGTGCCCGAGATCGAGAGTGGATCTTTGTCGGCTTCCTGATGATGAAACCATCCTTGACAAGTTTCCTGATGTTCTGGCCTGCAACATAACGGTAATGAAATCCATTTCTGACAGACAGTGACGGGAACAAAAGATAACATCTAAAATTATCATAATTGAAAATCATTCTCCAAACAAGGACCATTACCTACATCTTAAATCGAGCCACAAAAACAATGAAACCAATTCAGCATTTATTCAAATCTATATACATACATGACACCGAATCATCCAAAACCCGATAAGCCTAGCGCCAAGCAGGTACCGACGTATACGCCAAGTAGCAATAACTACTATGCAGAGCTTAAGCTCAAGTTTAAGATAGCGAAAGTGTATCAGAATAAATTTCAAAATGCATCCCAGCTATATCAACACAAAGAAGATTCCTAACAGACATCAGATTCATCAGACAAACAATAACCAGAACGATCATCGCAAGGAGGAAGAAAAAGGATCAAAATCGAACAGAAATGCGTAGAACGAGTTGTAGAGAAGAACGTACGGGAATTCGCCATGGAGATTTCGCTGCCCTCATTAGGATCGAGCCAAACTTTCCCTTTCCCACACTTGAGCACGCTTGCGGCGAGACGCTTCTGGAGCTTCAGCGACACCATCTTTGCTCCTTCCTTTCAACTAGTGAGCAGCCGCCAAGGGAAAACGACGACCAAAAAGGCTACAGATTATATATGCCTTGCAGGTTTCGGCCCTAGGGTTTCTGATTCTCCACGCCGCAAACTTGGGCCCTGATGGGGCTTATTATTGGGCCATAAAAATTTACATTGCGTTTTTAATTGGCCTTAACGATTTTTAGCAGCAAACGTGGATAAGTAGCCCATCAGTAGATTATTTTTAAAAGAAAATCTCGAAACAATTATTAAATTAATACTAAATTTTCAAAATTTTAAAATAAATATAAATTATAGATTTCGATTTTTCTTCAAATTATCTGCAGATAAAATTTATATAGATATATAAAAATAACTATAATTAAATAAAAAAATTATAATAATATAAAAATAAAACATAAAAAATTAAAAATTAAAATATATACATAAAAAATAATTATAATAATATAAAACAAATAAAAAATAAAAAATATATTTATATATATACACAAACATAAATATATATAACATGTATATATATAAATATATACATATATATATATATGCATACATATATACCATATATATACATATATATGTCTCGAGCGCCGTCAAAGCGAAGGCGCCCACAGAACAGATCCCGCCGCCGCAGTATCTTCCCTACGCCGCGTCCCCTGCCGCAGTTTACTCAAAAAACATCCTTTGAAAGCTTACAACTGTGTGAATATATATATATATTAATATTTCATTTACAAATTTCTTATAAATGTGGAATTCAATTTGTATTGGTAATAGATGAAAAGATGAAACAGGAAGTTACCCCTCAATAATCATAAATTATTCCAAATAAATACACGATGACGCGAATTTCAAATTTTTCTATTAAAATACACAAACTTTTCTTCCCTTCTAATTAAAATTTTTTACTTGAATATTATAAATAGTTCAAAAAAATACACGTCATTTGAAGTTTTTTTTTTTACTTGTAATGATTTGAAAGCAATTCTAAAATTTTGTCCATTTTTCCGGAGTCATTGTGATTTAACAAGAATTCAAAGTGAAAAAATTGGCATATCTTCCAAAGACCCGAGAAAATAGGTAACAAAACCCTGAATTTGTATCTTTTTTTAATTAAATATTAATAACAATTACATGACCGATGGACAAAATTTACACGCCCAAAATGCAATATTTAATAACTTGAAAAAGAAATGTAACCAAATCAAATGAAAAGCCACAATTAAGCGGAGCCCGAATCGACGGGGGACGCGGCCACGGCGGCGGCTTCCTCGAAGTTCCAGAGATTTCCGACCACACTCACTTGCGTGGCGGCGTACGTGGCCATCGATGATTGGCCATCAAGGTACGGAATCTGATAGAATTTCATGTAGTCCTCGAACGCCATCAGCTCCTCCGACAACCTCTGCACTTCGTTTTCCTCCTCTTTAGCCTTCGTCTCGACGCCATTGATCGCCGTCGGTGAATACGAGTTCGCAGGCTCCAATACCGAACTCGACCCAGAATTCTCCTCCGCGACAGAATCAGAACGCACCGCGCCAAGATTCTGGATCGGGTTGGATCCGTCGGGGATAGGGAAGGGGTTCAGACCGTTACCGAACCCGAAACTGGTGTTACTCAAATCGGCAAATGGAGGGGTAAGGTGCGGGTTTGGGGATGGATTCAGATGACAAGGAGGGTCGTTTTTCCGGCGGTTCATGGTGGCGGGGAGAGAGAAATGGATGTCTTCGTTGGGGAAATTGACTTTGGCCTTCTTTCCACGGATTTTAATGGCTTCCCGGTCGTAGGCTCGAGCAGCTTCTTCGGCGGTGTTGAAGGTTCCGAGCCAAACACGCACACCTTTTCTCGGGTCTCGAATCTCTGCGGCCCATTTCCCCCATGGCCTCTGCCTTATCCCTCTGTACAAATTCTTCCTCTGCCTCTTTGGTCTCCCCGCCGCCTCCTCTCCTTCACCTGTTCGTCCGTACATTCCCCCAATCAGTAACACCCAAACCAGAAACAAAATTGTCCGAAAACGACGAGACATACGAATACCTGAGACCGGTCGATTCCTCTTGAGGGAGAAGGAGCCACCGCGTCCGAGTTGACTCGGATCGGACTCGAACTCGAACTCGCCGCCGACTATCTTAGCAGAGGAGGAATTCGGCCAGATGTCGGCGGCGGAGACATCTCGGCCGCGGTTGCGGATGATGAAATCAGAGATGATGGCACCTCCACACATTCTGAAAAGGGCGATGGGATTCTTAACCGAGTAGGAGGTTTTCTCTTATAACTCAGCAAAAGGGTTTCGAAGGGTTTAGGGTTTTACGCGAAGACGAAGACGATGAAACTCTAGAATAAAAAGAGACGACTGAGTCCTGGGAGGGAGGGAGAGAGAGGACCCATGGAGATTTCGCTGCCCTCATTAGGATCGAGCCAAACTTTCCCTTTCCCACACTTGAGCACGCTTGCGGCGAGACGCTTCTGGAGCTTCAGCGACACCCTGTTAAAAATAAAATCCATAACGTTCTTTTATTTGTTTGGAATGTTGGTTACTTATACAAAATTATTATTGATGCTTTTCGCATGTGACAATCTCGAGAACACGAACGGTGTTGGACAAATAATGAAAAATAAAGAGAGAATTCTATATAAACCACATTAAAAAAGAGTTCAAGTAAATATATAAATGCTTATTTTCGTATGTAAATATATAAAAAATTTACAATTTGCATATAAATAAATTGATTTTTACACACGGAAGGTGCATTTTTACTGAGTGCCAGCATGATATCAACACAGTGATTATGAATATTTTAAAATTTTACATTGACACTGCAATAGCTGCTTGAGCCTACGCCCACTTGGCAAATCAAAGAAATAGAATCGCACATCGAATATGGCAACTCGTGGGCGACAAAATTAACATTTGATAAAAATTTTGATGGACCGACTTTAGAATACGGCATAACGTTTTGTAGAATTTAAACATACATGTCCATAATTTATGAACATTATTATGCACACACATTTACTAGCAAAACAAAATTTTATTGTCCATTCAATACGCGAATGTGATTTTGACCACCTATGAGTTAGACGTCGTGGCGTCTCTCTTGCAGAGTGCTACACATCGCGCCGTTTCTCCCTCCTAAGAAAAATATTTTTTTTTTGTCTTATTCAAGCGATTTTCTTCGTCCAAAATAATTTTAAGGCTGTAACTAACAAGACTTGCAAGGTTTTTGAATGGCATAAAAAGCTATTTTGACTCATCGATATTCCAAAGTAAATAAAAATGGCACATACATGGACATGAGAGAACCGCATCACATTGGTGTCCTATTATTACGTGTGCAAAGCCTAAGATTAGAGCCACCCCCAATTGAGATTGTATTCATGATTATATAAATCATGACATGATCCATATGGGCCCAACGTATTTAGCCATACGTATATATACATAAGTTAACAAAAAATACGTATATATATATACATAAATGCTTCATCGAAAACTTAGTAGTGACGAACATGTGTTTATGGATCGTGCATTATATATCCTCTGGATTCGTCATCCATGATAATAATAAAAAGACAATAATTACATTTATAAATTCCGAAAATGTACTTCTAGAAGAAAAAAAAATATACCCACAAACTCCTTTCATCACCCGATCAAAGAGAACTCGAACCAAAAGAAAAGACTGCTTCTCTCTCTCTCGTCGTCGTTACCACAGATGAATAATACCATACTACCCTCCGGTTTACACTCCCCCGGTTAAGAAACCCACTCTACCATGCCGGTTTACATGCCTCCAGTCCGTTAAAGATAATAGAATCGATCACTTGAGATGTGCTGGCCTACGGTGTCTACGTTACGAGTTACATTTGATCCGTATTGGGGTATAATTGGCGAGGCACCTGAATCATATTTGGTATTGACCAGCCATGTACGCACGACCAAGACTCCCAAATCCGGTCATATCAAGCCAATATCACCATTGCATCATGGTGATTGGGTCACCTAGCCGTTGCATTAATGACAAGTAGCAGAACTAATAGTGCAAGAAGAATGATTATTGTACCTTATTTGTTTCTAACAATATTTTTTTTTCTTATTATGTACATATTTTATGATTTGTTTTCCATATATTCTTTCTTAGTAGCAGTTTGTTTTCTACTTATTTAAAGTCATGTATTGTCTCTTTATCACTTGCAAGAATCAATGGAAGTTTATTCATCATTTACACTCTTAATCTCAGATTCATCTACTTAGAACCGGGTTCATTCTTCTTTTTGTTCAAATATCAAATCCCATTGGTTATCTAATCAAACCAAGAGAGTTCTCAGCCTTATTTTCCAATCAATCATCACTATTACATTCTCTTCATCTTCAATCTATCACAAACAAACACGATAAAAACTAACATGGTATCAAAGTTTGGTTGGAGACCATTGTGATTGATTTCTTCTCATATTTATCTATTTTTTGACTGTGAAATCTAGGAACAAAACCACAAAACCTTCTATCCTCTTCCAATCCACATTTATTTTCGGGTTTACTTGATCAAGACACAACCTAAACATCTTACGACAATCTGTCGGGAATCGAATTCTCCTTTTTGTCAACTTCTTTTCATGAGCCTTCAACCTCTTCATGTTCCTGACGAACTCCTCCTGCGTCCATAAGCAGAGAATTGCACCCGCCTCAAATTCTTTTCACAATAATAGATCCCGAAAGATCAATACCGCTATGATGATACCATGTGATTCCACACTCAATACTTAATTTTTCTTTGATTCACACACTCAAAACCACATCAAAACAGAGTTGTATTTCTTTGTTTCTTAACAACAAACATGCCGCTTTCAGACTTTGAACCAAAAAATAAACCAACAATCTTATGTCTCTCCCATCTTCTTCACCGGTTCTGATTATGCTCCTCCTCAACCCCAATTGCTAGAGTTTCTCACTACAAAAAACATGCCATTAGCAACGAAATTAGCAACGAAATGCATTTCGTTGCAAACCTTGTTTTGCAACGAAATTTGTAGGTTTGCAACGAAAAATTTTCGTTGTTAAAAGACTGTTTTTTTGTAGTGTCTTTCTCCCTTCTTCATTGATTATATATGACTCTTTCGATAACGTTTCTGTCTCTTTTGTTCCTTTGAATATATTTTTTGTGTCGTTGGATGTGTTGAAGTAGGAAAATGAATATATGATTTGAGGAAAATCTAGATTTTGGAGGAACACAATATTATGTTAAATATTGTGAATCATATTTATTTCCGTTATATCTATATTTCCTTTTATTTCATTTGTTAATTTTCCTATAAATATGTGAATTATTTTCATTGTAATGAAACAAGAAGAAGAAGAGATGTAGTAATAAAAGTAATTTCGTTCCTTTCTATTTGTCTTATTTTATTTCCGCATTTTATTTTTCTACATGGTATCAGAGTCTGGTTCGATCTGCTCTATATCTTCTTCTTTTTTTTGTCAATCTCTTCTTTTTTTTAGTTTTAGATGTTCATATATTATCCAAATCGTTCAAATAGGAGTAAAAATCCCAAAATCAAACGAGGTGCTGTGACAAAAAGAAGTCAAACCTAAAAACTCTAAGATCAAGCGAGGTGCTATGACAAAAAGAGTTAAAGGTAGAACTTCAAAGTCAAGCGAAGTGATTTGAACATGGGTAATATTCTCTAAAAGAACTAAATTTGGTGTTTATGGATTTTTCAAAAGACAATGAAAATGTCTATGAATTTTTATCGCATTATCTTTTCAAGATTGATTTTTGCATTCTTTCAAAATCAATCTTGAGGGAGAATGTTGAAGTAGAAAAATGAATATGTGATTGGAAGAAAATCTAGATTTTGGAGGAACACAATATTATGTTAAATATTGTGAATCATATTTATTTCCGTTATATCTATATTTCCTTTTATTTCATTTGTTAATTTTCCTATAAATATGTGAGTTATTTTCATTGTAATGAAACAAGAAGAAGAAGAGATGTAGTAATAAAAGTAATTTCGTTCCTTTCTATTTGTCTTATTTTATTTCCGCATTTTATTTTTCTACGGGATGTTCTTTTACGATTGTTTCCAAAATTTGGCGGTTTGCCATTTTCACAATTTCTTAAACAAAATAAAGAGATAAAAAAAATTGATATTTATATCATTGATGTAAATCTTCTACATATATGTATACTATAATTG
>NW_010971866.1:0-274 GCF_000463585.1 Tarenaya hassleriana
AGCAGCCACCTCTTGAACTGCAAAACACGGCTCAAATTCCATTGAACAAATCATTGATCTTTCTCTATATTTTGTTGGGCGAATCCTACTATTCAAAGGGTTTGCAACTCTAATCACTGATACTATCAATCATTGATCTGGACCTCTGTCCTAACCAATGGATAGACAAAACAAATGGAATTCTAGATGTTTTTCAAATGGCAAAACCAATCAAACAGTAATTCAGATATCATAAAAGCTGAAGAAGACATGGAGAAAGTTAAGGTTTTCTATA
>NW_010971867.1:0-274 GCF_000463585.1 Tarenaya hassleriana
GTGGTGGTGCTTATTTGTACACAGGTTTTGGAGAAGGAGAATAGTATGGCGGAGGTGGGGGGTAAGTGTAAACGTATGGCAATGGTGGAGACTTGTACTCAGATTTTGGAGAGGGAGAGTAGTATGGCGGAGGTGGAGGAGAACTATAAACATACGGTGGTGGTGGAGACTTGTACTCAGGTTTTGGAGAAGGAGAGTAGTATGGAGGAGGTTGGGGAGAAGTGTAAACGTACGGCGGTGGTGGAGATTTGTACTCAGGTTTTGGAGAAGGAGA
>NW_010971868.1:0-274 GCF_000463585.1 Tarenaya hassleriana
CTGTCTTTAATCAGGAAGTACCGGCCTTTCATGTGCCGGATTTTCATACCAATTTGCTTTCCGTTCCTGCACTTACTAATCAAATTGATTGCTCCGTTACCTTTGATTCTAATAAGGTTGTTTTTCAGGATATTAAGACGGGTGCTTTGCTTGGGAAGGGTACAAAGAAAGATAACCTTTATGTGGTTGAAGACATGTGCCCTACCTCCGAACAAGCTTTTACCTCATTGTGGCATGCTCGTCTAGGCCATCCTCATGATAAAGTGCTCAAGTT
>NW_010971869.1:0-274 GCF_000463585.1 Tarenaya hassleriana
CCCCCTTTTTGTTTTTCATTTTCATGGATGAATTCCGCATATTTTCATATCTAGGATTTACATATCTAACATATATTACTGTCAAGAGTGATTTTATTATTATTTTATATTATTATTTATTTTAATATTAAATTATTATTTGAATATTAAATATTGAATATTAAATATTTCGATTTATAAAAAGTCAAAGATTCAAAATTTGAAAAACATGGGTTGCGCTATACATATGAAAGAATATACAATAATGATGTATTTAGCGAATCAAATATCATGG
>NW_010971870.1:0-274 GCF_000463585.1 Tarenaya hassleriana
AGTGCATCCTAACATGTTTAGAGTGCGTCGAAACATGTTTAGAGTGCAACAAAATATGTTTGGAGTTCGTCAAAACACGTGTAGAGTGCATCGAAACATACTTAGAGTGCATCCAAACATGTTTAAAGTGCGTCGAAACATACTTAGAGTGCATCTAAACTTGTTTAGAATGCATCGAAATATACGTAGAGAGTATGGAAACATGTTTAGAGTTCGTCCAAACACGTTTAGAGTGCGTCCAAACACGTTTAGAGTGCATCCAAACACTTTTAGA
>NW_010971871.1:0-274 GCF_000463585.1 Tarenaya hassleriana
TAGTTGAGTGTGCTTCGGTTGTGTGTACGTTCGAAGCGTTCTAGGGGCCGCTTGGGCTGGTTGTTCCCTTCGAGCATTGTTCTCTCTCAACAAATCTTCGTCCATTTTCCACTGTCTTTGTTGGTTCCGAGTAAAACGTACAGTCCTCTCAATTTCTGAATCAAATAGAAGTTGATCTTTGTCGGTTGTGCTTCTTGTCATACACTGAGAGATCTGCACATAGAGAAGAGTGAAAAGAAAACTAGCCAAAGGTGAGAAAAGATCGTAACACTAA
>NW_010971872.1:0-274 GCF_000463585.1 Tarenaya hassleriana
AATTCGTGGGAGACCTGGGGGTCATTCCTAGCGTTGCAGATCCCATTGACTTGTACTGTGATAACAATGGTGCGATCGCACAAGCAAAGGAACCGCGGTCACACCAGAGATCCAAACACATACTCAGACGATTTCACTTGATTAGAGAAATCATCGACAGAGGAGACATGAATATAAGCAGAGTGTCGACAGATGAAAATATTGCCGACCCGCTGACGAAGTCTCTCCCTTCGTCAAAGCATGATGGTCATGTTGTGGGTATGGGGATTAGATG
>NW_010971873.1:0-274 GCF_000463585.1 Tarenaya hassleriana
AAAACGCCTAGTCCCCGGCAACGGCGCCAAAAACTTGATGCGCACGCACCGAGACTTATATTTAGTACTTGATCTGTACCACTATCTGCAAGTATACGGTAGTTGTAGTGTAACAACTCGTGACCGCTACGAATTGTCGAAACTGCCCCCACACAGCAACCCGGGACGTTTCAGCGTGTTTTGTCCTCACTCGCATGCATACCGAGACACTTCCCAATAGGTCACCCATCCTGAGATTGCTCCAGAGTCAGCACGCTTAACTTTGGAGTTCTCT
>NW_010971874.1:0-274 GCF_000463585.1 Tarenaya hassleriana
CCTCAATTTAATATTTGTACCTGTTATTGTTATATTTTGAATTCTAAAGATATCTTAGAATTTAGAATATCTTGTATTTGTATTATTTGTATTATATATATTATATAATTATACTAAGTATCTTTAAGTAAATATATATCTAATACTAATATACAACCTAATAGAAATATATAGAACTAATAGAAATATATAGAACCTAATCGAAATAGAATAAATAAATAGGTACAAGAAACGTCAAACTAAATAAATGGACTGATTCATCTTTCTAAATGAA
>NW_010971875.1:0-274 GCF_000463585.1 Tarenaya hassleriana
CTGAGACAAGAACAAGTGATTAGTAGACCGAATGATCTCGATGCCAAGGAAGTAATGCAAGGCACCGAGATCAGTAATGTCAAATGTAGAATGCAGAAAGGATTTCGTTGCCTGAATACCAGTAGAATCATCACCCGTTATGATAATATCATCAACATAGATTAAGATGACAATTATACCGATATCAGTGTGTCGAGTGAATAAGGAATGGTCATGTTCAGACCTCGTGAAGCCATTACGCGATAAAGCCTGATGCAACTCAGGCACGTGGGGA
>NW_010971876.1:0-417 GCF_000463585.1 Tarenaya hassleriana
TGGACTGGCGATTCGAGTCGACTTCTGAATCATCAGATCACATACCGAACGATGGATATTATTTTGGATTGATTTTTAGATCATCGGATTATTCGTCGAGAGATGGATGCCGATTTTTATCGGTATGTAGGGACTAGATCAATGTGTTGTCTTAATATACTCATAACGTTTAGCACATATATTAAATCAGCGCGATCATGGTGTCTATACGTAGTTATTAAAAAAACTTTCTAATGACATAAAGAAAGAATTATTTAGACACGTTTTGTGGAAGTTATCAAGTTAAAAATAGGATTAACCAACAATACGGGCATGACTCGTTATTTGGTTCGAATTGTTAACCATATGCCGATGGCTGGCGATTCGAGTCGACTTCTTAATCATCAGATCACATACCGGACGATGGATATTAATTTG
>NW_010971876.1:771-1586 GCF_000463585.1 Tarenaya hassleriana
TTTGGATTGATTTTTAGATCATCGGATTATTCGTCGAGAGATGGATGCTGATTTTTATCGATATGTAGGGACTAGATCAATGTGTTGTCTAAATATGCTCATAACTTTTAGCGCATGTTATAGATCAGCGCGATCATGGTGTCTATACGTAGTTATTAAAAAAGCTTTCTAATGACATAAAGGAAGAATTATTTACACACGTTTTGTGGAAGTTATCAAGTTAAAAATAGGATCAACCAACAATAGATAAACTCATCGGGCATGACTCGTTATTTATTTCGAATTGTTGACCATATGCCGATGGACTGGCGATTCGAGTCGACTTCTGAATCATCAGATCACATACCGAACGATGGATATTAATTTGGATTGATTTTTAGATCATCGGATTATTCGTCGAGAGATGGATGCTGATTTTTATCGATATGTAGGGACTAGATAAATGTGTTGTCTTAATATACTCATAACGTTTAGCACATATATTAGATCAGCGTGATCATGGTGTCTATACTTAGTTATTAAAAAAGCTTTCTAATGACATAAAGAAAGAATTATTTAGACACGTTTTGTGGAAGTTATCAAGTTAAAAATAGGATCAACCAACAATAGATAAACTCATCGGGCATTACTCGTTATTTCGTTTGAATTATTTACCATATGCCGCTGGCTAGCGATTCGAGTCGACTTCTGAATCATCAGATCACAAACCGGACGATGGATATTAATTTGGATTGATTGTTAGATCATCGGATTATTCGTCGAGAGATGGATGCCGATTTTTATCGATATGTAGGGACTAGATCAATGTGTTGTCT
>NW_010971876.1:4365-6509 GCF_000463585.1 Tarenaya hassleriana
GCGCGATCATGGTGTCTATACGTAGTTATTAAGAAAAGCTTTCTAATGATATACAAAAAGAATTATTTGGACACTTTTTGTGGAAGTTATGAAATTAACAATATGATCAACCAACAATAGATAAACTCATCGGGCATGACTCGTTATTTGGTTCGAATAGTTGACCATATGCCAATGGCTGGCGATTCGAGTCGACTTCTGAATCATCTGATCACATACCGGACGATGGATATTAATTTGGATTGATTTTTAGATCATCGGATTATTCGTCGAGAGATGGATGCCGATTTTTATCGATATGTAGTGACTAGATCAATGTGTTGTCTTAATGTGCTCATAACGTTTAGCACATATATTAGATTAGTGCGATCATGGTGTCTATACGTAGTTATTAAAAAAGCTTTCTAATGACATAAAGAAATAATTATTTAGACACGTTTTGTGGAAGTTATCAAGTTAAAAATAGGATCAACCAACAATAGATAAACTCATCGGGCATGACTCGTTATTTGGTTCGAATTGTTTACCATATGCCGGTGGCTAGCGATTCAAGTCGACTTCTGAGTCATCAGATCACATATCGGACGATGGATATTAATTTGGATTGAGTTTTAGATCATCGGATTATTCGTCGAGAGATGGATGCCGATTTTTATCGATATGTAGGGACTAGATCAATGTGTTGTCTAAATATGCACATAACTTTAAGCGCATGTTATAGATCAGCGCGACCATGGTGTCTATACGTAGTTATTAAGAAAAGCTTTCTAATGACATACAAAAAGAATTATTTAGACACTTTTTGTGGAAAATATGAAGTTAACAATAGGATCAACCAACAATAGATAAACTCATCGGGCATGACTCGCTACTTGGTTCGAATTGTTAACCATATGCCGATGGCTGGCGATTCGAGTCGACTTCTGAATCATCAGATCACATACCGGACGATGGATATTAATTTGGATTAATTTTTAGATCATCGGATTATTCGTCGAGAGATGGATGCCGATTTTTATCGATATGTAGGGACTAGATCAATGTGTTGTCTAAATATGCTCATAACGTTTAGCACATATATTAGATTAGCGCGATCATGGTGTCTATACATAGTTATTAAAAAAAGCTTTCTAATGACATACAAAAAGAATTATTTGGACACTTTTTGTGGAAGTTATCAAGATAACAATAGGATTTACCAACAATAGATAAACTCATCGAGATCGGAACATTATTTGGTTCGTGACATACAAAAAGAATTATTTGGATACTTTTTGTGGAAGTTATGAAGTTAACAATAGGATCAACCAACAATAGATAAACTCATCGGGCATGACTCGTTATTTGGTTCGAATTGTTGACCATATGTCGATGGCTGGCGATTGGAGTCGACTTCTGAATCATCAGATCACATACCGGACGATGGATATTAATTTGGATTGATTTTCAAATCATCGGATTATTCGTCGAGAGATGGATGCCGATTTTTGTCGATATGTAGGGACTAGATCAATGTGTTGTCTTAATATGCTCATAACGTTTAGAACATGTATTAGATCAGCGCGATCATGGTGTCTATACGTAGTTATTAAAAAAGCTTTCTAATGACATAAAGAAAGAATTATTTAGACACGTTTTATGGAAGTTATCAAGAAAACAATAGGATCAACCAACAATAGATAAACTCATCGGGCATGACTCGTTATTTGGTTCGAATTGTGTACCATATGTCGGTGGCTAGCGATTCGAGTCGACTTCTGAATCATCGGATCACATATCAGACGATGGATATTAATTTGGATTGATTTTTAGATCATCGGATTATTCGTCGAGAGATGGATGCCAATTTTTATCGATATGTAGGACTAGATCAATGTGTTGTCTAAATATGCTCATAACGTTTAGCACATATATTAGATCAGCGCGATCATGGTGTCTATACGTAGTTATTAAAAAAAGCTTTCTAATGACATAAAGAAAGAATTATATAGACACGTTTTATAGAAGTTATCAAGATAACAATAGGATCGACTAACAATAGATAAACTCATCGGGCATTACACGTTATTTGGTTCGAATTGTTTACCATATGCCGGTGGCTAGCGATTCGAGTCGACTTCTGAATCATCAGATCACATACCGGA
>NW_010971876.1:6790-7137 GCF_000463585.1 Tarenaya hassleriana
ATGGATGCCGAGTTTTATCGATATGTAGGGACTAGATCAATGTGTTGTCTAAATATGCTCATAAATTTTAGCGCATGGTATAGATCAGCGCGACCATGGTGTCTATACGTAGTTATTAAGAAAAGCTTTCTAATGACATACAAAAAGAATTATTTGGACACTTTTTGTGGAAGTTATGAAGTTAACAATAGGATCAACCAACAATAGATAAACTCATCGGGCATGACTCGTTATTTGGTTCGAATTCAACAATTCGAACCAAATAACGAGTCATGCCCGATGAGTTTATCTATTGTTGGTTGATCCTATTGTTAACTTCATAACTTCCACAAAAAGTGTCCAAATAA
>NW_010971876.1:8006-9171 GCF_000463585.1 Tarenaya hassleriana
CTATATATCGATAAAAATCGGCATCCATCTCTCGACGATTAATCCGATGATCTAAAAATCAATCCAAATTAATATCCATCGTCCGGTATGTGATCTGATGATTCAGAAGTCGACTCCAATCGCCAACCATCGGCATATGGTCAACAATTCGAACCAAATAACGAGTCATGCCCGATGAGTTTATCTATTGTTGGTTGATCCTATTGTTAACTTGATAACTTCCACAAAACGTGTCTAAATAATTCTTT
Organism: Tarenaya hassleriana; assembly: GCF_000463585.1. NCBI lineage: Eukaryota > Viridiplantae > Streptophyta > Magnoliopsida > Brassicales > Cleomaceae > Tarenaya > Tarenaya hassleriana. The sequence continues at coordinate 8,255 of NW_010971876.1, forward strand.
CTTTATGTTATTAGAAAGCTTTTTTTAATAACTACGTATAGACACCATGATCGCGCTGATCTAATTTGTATGTCATTAGAAAGCTTTTCTTAATAACTACGTATAGACACCATGATCGTGCTGATCTATAACTTGCACTAAAAGTTATGAGCATATTTAGACAACACATTGATCTAGTCCCTACATATCGATAAAAATCGGCATCCATCTCTCGACGATTAATCCGATGATCTAAAAATCAATCCAAATTAATATCCATCGTCCGATATGTGATCTGATGATTCAGAAGTCGACTCGAATCGCTAGCTATGGTAGTCATTAGAAAGCTTTTCTTAATAACTACGTATAGACACCATGGTCGCGCTGATCTATACCATGCGCTAAAATTTATGAGCATATTAAGACAACACATTGATCTAGTCCCTACATATCGATAAAAATCGGTATCCATCTCTCGACGAATAATCCGATGATCCAAAAATCAATCCAAATTAATATCCATCGTCCGGTATGTGATCTGATGATTCAGAAGTCGACTCGAATCGCTAGCCACCGGCATATGGTAAAAAAAGCTTTCTAATGACATAAAGAAAGAATTATATAGACACGTTTTATGGAAGTTATCAAGATAACAATAGGATCGACTAACAATAGATAAACTCATCGGGCATTACTCGTTATTTGGTTCGAATTGTTTACCATATGCCGGTGGCTAGCGATTCGAGTCGACTTCTGAATCATCAGATCACATACCGGACCATGGATATTAATTTGGAATTATTCGTCGAGAGATGGATACCGATTTTTATCGATATGTAGGGACTAGATCAATGTGTTGTCTTAATATGCTCATAAATTTTAGCGCATGGTATAGATCAGCGCGACCATGGTGTCTATACGTAGTTATTAAGAAAAGC
>NW_010971877.1:0-274 GCF_000463585.1 Tarenaya hassleriana
CTCTCTCAATATTTTTTGGTATTCACGTTTTTATATGATGATTACGCGTTCGAATAAATTTTATTATATGATTATTATATCCAAAGAGAATATAATTTTTCACCTACTAATATATTATATATATATACACACGCGATGTTAATCAATGCCGTTTCTCTTTGCTCGCCTGCCTGTAAAAACACACTTTCACGGCACGGGGCAAATAAAAAAAAAGAAAGAAAAATTTTACCAACAAAAATAAATAAATAAAGAAGCAAATATAATGCGTAATTAA
>NW_010971878.1:0-274 GCF_000463585.1 Tarenaya hassleriana
CCGGTCCCTCGGTTTCGATTTCATTCTCATTTTTCCGTTGATTTCCTCCAGATTTCTAACATTTGGTATGTCGTCCGAGTGCGTTTTTATTTCGAATCCATCGGATTTGTCTTTGTCGAGTGCTTGATTTCTGGAAAAGTTGTCGGATAAGTAACAATTGGAGGCGGCTTAATTATAATCACGCGACCGTTTGTCTTTTTCCTATGATTGCCCGCACTCCTTCTCATCTATTATTATTTAATTACTTATTCATATACTTACATATATATATACA
>NW_010971879.1:0-274 GCF_000463585.1 Tarenaya hassleriana
TGCAGCCTGAGGATATCGTAGCAGTGAAATTCAGCTGCTGCTTAGAAGAAGCAAATGATGGAACTTCCCATTTTTTTGGTCAGTCTTTTATGTGTTTCTGTGTTAGCATTTTGCAGAGTCTTGGAATAAAAGTAGGACGTTTCTGTTTGTTTCTGCCTTTTTTCACATTCTGTTTGGGAACTTTGTTCGCTGGTTTTGGTGAATCATTTGGTTTAATATGCAAAAATGTTGAACATCAAAAGAGCCCTTCATTCATGGAACCAGAGAGTGACAA
>NW_010971880.1:0-274 GCF_000463585.1 Tarenaya hassleriana
AAGATACAGATCAAGCCTGGACAAAACAAAACAGTTGAAATTGAAGAAAAGATAACTCCTAATACCATAAACTATACTCCTGCGGATCTGACGAGAGAAGAAATAGTAATTTCTGACTTCAAAGACCAGAACAAGAAATAAATCCAAATTATCAACACAAGACCAGATAAAATGATATAAATCATGATCATCAACAAAATGAAAACATCAGAAGAATTGTATAGCAACCAAGAGCAAAAAATCTTGTGATCCATCTGTAACCTACCCTAAATAG
>NW_010971881.1:0-274 GCF_000463585.1 Tarenaya hassleriana
AACGTTATTTTCTCTCTCTTTTTCTCTAAAGCAAAAAATTGGAATTAAAAAGAATTTTTTTTAACTGATTTAGATTCTTAACTATTATTATGATATATTTAGAATTAAACAGTGAATTTATAGATTTATAAAAAAGAAAAAGAAATTATGACAAGAAAAAGAAATTATTTATCTAGTGTAAACACTGAAAAAACAATACAAATCCGAATTCATTTTCAAAAGCCTACGGTGGATGAGCGTACCAATATTGCACTAGCATATTCTTTGGAGAAGT
>NW_010971882.1:0-274 GCF_000463585.1 Tarenaya hassleriana
ATCTGTTTACTATCCTATGTGTGTGATGCACGTAGAGACGATTTGACGGTTGTTGTCCGATGACTTGTCATCCGGACTGTGTGTGATTGTTGCATGTGTTATCGTGGTCGACGTTAGAAGTTATGACATGATTACTGAGCATATATACATAGACATGTACGTGTATAATATTGCTTGTGCTTAGCCATTTGCAATTTGAGTATGATATTCAGGTTAACCCGAAGTACTCACTAAGCATATAGCTTATGGACGTTGTTATGCAACGTTTCAGGCT
>NW_010971883.1:0-274 GCF_000463585.1 Tarenaya hassleriana
AAGGCCGCCCTCAGCTGAGAAAGAGATTTGATTCAAAGTAAGGATCCCATCCCGGCAAAGCAGCTTGAACTGAACCCGCACTATCAACGTGAACGAGAGAACTGCTCTCCCCATCAACGAGCTTCTTTCTGAAGTAATGCCCTTCATTAATATAGTTAGATATATAATGATATATTAAAAGGAATGACCTATAATGACTATCAAGAGCAGCTGTTTGATCTTTGGGCTTGGCCAGTCCTCATGGTAACCGTGGTGGATCTCAGGGGGTCGTTAG
>NW_010971884.1:0-274 GCF_000463585.1 Tarenaya hassleriana
TTTCAACTTATGCTGCTGGTTACCGTTATAGTTGGCGCTCCTCTGCTCTGCAACCCACCGTTGCTCTCTGTTCCGTCTATATGTACATGACTGTGTATAGCTAGTTTGTTACGGTGAATATTCTTTCTGTTTTACACCATTTTTGCATTTCTAGGTTGTTAGAGCATTTCATTTGCTGTATAAATACCCTTGTAATTCTTCCTTAGTAAATGAGAGAAGCATTTTTCAATCCTTCGAAATTCCTTTCTCCTCAAATTTCCTCTGAAGTTAATAT
>NW_010971885.1:0-274 GCF_000463585.1 Tarenaya hassleriana
AGCTATATTCCCATAAAAAAAACTAACCCTACAATAATTTTCTATATGGGACTAAGATCCGCATTTCACACAAGAATAAATTGTTACACTTATCCTTATGCTATTTAGGTAGATATCTAATGTCAATCACATCCAATATGATTCTTAGATATTTTATGAGACTATGATATCAAATATCATTGCATACTCATCTCATTTGTACCATTAAGTCTCAATTCAAACTTGACAACTTAACCTAAGGTAAACCATATTCAAGCTGTGGGAACCACGATTT
>NW_010971886.1:0-274 GCF_000463585.1 Tarenaya hassleriana
TATACGTATATATAAAATTTATATTTATATGGAAATACTCGTATATTTATACGTACAAATATATACATATATATATACGTATATATAAAATATATATTTTATATATACATAACATATGTTTGTATGTATAAATATATCCATATATATATACGATTATATATATATATTCATATATATGATATATATATATATATAAATATATAGTATATATATATATATGTAAAATACATATTTATATATAAAATACTCGTATATTTGTATATACAAATACACA
>NW_010971887.1:0-8681 GCF_000463585.1 Tarenaya hassleriana
CGAAATTGTACTATATTTCGAAAATTATGAAACACATTTTTTATATATATCTCATTACGTTGATTCTAAAACGTGTTTATTCACATGCACAATTAAAGGTTAATGTGCATTATATATGGATATATTTTTCATTAAAATATATCATCAAAGTTTATAATAATAAAAAATTAAAATATATATATATATCTGAATTAGTATATATATAATTGTTATATAATAATAATATATATTTTGAACATATCAAAATGCACATAAAATTACGTGTATTTTATAAAAGTTATATCCTTATTAATAGCAATTTTGAATAAATTAATTTATTATAATGTATTAATATTGATAACTTATGTTGTTATAATACATATAAATATGTATTATTATTATTTTGTATCTTCGTTTAAGTATATATATTACGTATTAATATACCATATAATAATTTATGTGGATAATATTTTATGTACTTTATGAAATTAGCTATGTGGATACATATTACATGGAAGTTAAAAATATTTTGATTTGTTTATTATTTAAACTTGTTAGTCACCAGAGTGACCTAGTTTAAATTTAAATTAAATAATCAAATCAAATATGTATGTTTTAATTGTTCATGATGAAAGGATGCAAATGTATGACATAAAATAAATAAATAAATAACTGAACAATTATAATTATTTATCGTATTGCTATTAGATCATCCAAAGATGGATGAATGCATATGATTAATAATATTAGAGGGACATAATTGTTTTTGGTTAATAAGTATGTATGTCCAAAGATTGCATGTTTATTTAACTGGTAGTATTATGATGTCCATTAAAGTATATTTTGCATCAATGATTGTATATATGTATTGAAGTATTGCCCAAAGGTGAACTTTGATATATATTATTGTTAATTTTGAAATACTAATGGATGGATATTTATAAAATTTCAGTTTCACTTGACCTTATGGCTTCTGGCAATGAAATTATTAAGTTCAACGGGCTTAACTATGTAGATTGGTCTGAACAGAACCAATTTTATTTGGGTTTCAATGATATGGATCATGCATTGTTGAATGAAAAGCCAACAACCATAACAGATGGAAGCTCAGAAAATGATAGGATTAACTTCGATTTCTGGGAGCGATCGAATAGGTTGTGTTTGAACTTGATGAGGATCACTATGGCAGAAAGTGTTAAGCCATCAATGCTTAAAACTGAAAGTGCAAAGGAATTTATGCAAAAGATTAAAGAGTATTCTCAGTCAGATCTGGCTGACAAGTCAATTGTAGAAAGTCTCATGAGCGAGCTGACTACGAAAAAGTTTGACTGGTCACAGCTATCCATGATCATGTGACTAACATGTCTAATATGACGGCAAAGTTGAAAACTATGGGAATGGATGTTAATGAAACATTTCTGGTCCAATTCATCATTAACTCTCTGCCTATTGAGTTTGGTCAGTTTCAGGTGAATTATAATACCGTAAAAGAAAAATGGAACTTTCAGGAATTGAAGGCCATACTTATACAGGAGGAAGGGAGATTAAAGAAGGTGAAAGAATATTCTGTTCATCTTACAGTTCAAACTAATGCCGACAGCAATAAAAGAAAAACAGGGAAAAATGACAAAAAGAAGGATAAAGCTCCAATAAAAGATAATGTGAGCCAAGTCCGGAAAGAAGTCAAATGTTTTTTCTGTAAGAAGACTGGACACATTAAGAAAGATTGTCAGAAAAGAAAGGCATGGTTCGAAAGCAAAGGTAAACATAACATTTTAGTTTGCTTTGAATCGAATATTATTGAAGTGCCCAATAATACTTGGTGGTTAGATTCAGGTGCTACTACTCACGTTTCTCATATTAAACAGGGATTCAGTATGATCCAACCCATAAAAGGACCTGAAAAACATGTGGTCATAGGGAATAAGATGAAAGCATGGATAGAAGGCATTGGGACTTATAGATTGGTCTTAGACACTGGCTTTCACTTAGCTCTTGAAGGATGTCTCTATGTTCCTGAATATGCTCGAAATCTTTTTTCTATTGGAAAATTAGATTTAATGGGTTTTTCTATCAAGTTTGGTTCTAGTACTTTTCAACTATATAACCAATAATACATTTTCGGTTCCGGTGTTTTAATGGATGGTCTTTATTGTTTTAATCTTGTCAGAGAGTTTTCGGAATCCTTGTTTAATGTTGAAAATATTATGGACGTTAAACGTAGTGTACCTAACAATGAAAGTTCAGCTTTATTGTGGCATCAAAGATTAGGTCACATATCCAAAGAAAGGTTAATAAAATTGGTGAAGAATGAAATTTTACCATGTTTGGATTTTAGTGATTTAGGGGTGGGTATGTTTATACTGCATCAAAGGAAAGCAGACAAAACATACAGGAAAGAAAGCGGCCACAAGAAGTACTCAACTTCTAGAATTAATTCACACTGATATTTGTGGACCTTTTGATATTTCTACATGGGGTGGAGAAAGATACTTTATCACTTTTATCGACGATTACTCACGTTATGGTTATACTTATCTTCTGCATGATAAATCTCAATTTGTGAACATACTTGAAGTGTTCATCAATGAAGTTGAGAGGCAGTTAGATAAAAAGATTAAAGTTGTGAGATCCGATAGAGGTGGAGAGTATTATGGAAAATATAATGAGACTAGACAATGTCCTTGTCCATTTGCGAAATTCCTCGAGAGTATGGGTATTTGTGCACAATACACAATGCCAGGTACACCGCAACAAAATGGTGTAGCAGAAAGGCGGAATCGTACATTAATGAACATGGTTAGGAGCATGATAAGTAATAGCTCTTTACCTCTCTCATTGTGGATGTATGCATTAAAAACGACAACTTATTTGCTTAATCGGGTTCCTAGCAAAGCAATCTCTAAAACACCTTATGAAATGTGGACATGGAGGAAACCGAGTTTAAGGCACCTGCATGTTTGGGGTTGTCAAGCAAAAATAAGAGTATACAATCCACATGAAAAGAAGCTTGATCCTAGGACAATCAGTGGATCTTTCATTGATTATCCAGAAAAGTCTAAAGGATTTATATTTTATTATCATAACCATAGTACGAGAATTATGGAGACTGGCAATGCAAGGTTCATTGAAAATGGTCAAATCAGTGGGAGTGATGAATCACGAAAAGTTGGCATAGAAGAGATCCGGGATAATGTTTTCACACCGGATATCCCTTCTGTTGTTCTTGTACCGAAATTCACATCAATGATTCGTGATATTCCAGTACAACAAGAGCATGTCGAAAACCCACATAATGAGAGCATTATTAATGAACCAGTCACGACACCAGAGGAGATTAATGAACCACCGATCATCTTGAGACGATCTGAAAGGGAAAGGAGATCTACGATCTCAGATGATTATGTGGTTTATGCTCTAGAACATGAATGTGACTTAAGCATTGATAATGATCCGTCTACATTTCAACAAGCCATGAATAGTTGTAATTCTGGAAAATGGTTTGATGCCATAAAAGAAGAATTGAAATCCATGAACGACAATAATGTCTGGGACTTAGTAGATTTACCGGAAGGTGCAAAGAAAGTCGGCTGTAAATGGGCCTTTATGACCAAGCTTGACTCACGTGGTAATATCGAAAGGTATAAAGCCCGACTTGTTGCCAAAGGTTATACCCAAAAGGAAGGCACAAACTATAAAGAGACTTTCTCTCCGGTTTCTAAGAAAGACTCTTTGAGAATTATATTGGATTTAGTTGCTCATTATGATTTAGAGCTTCATCAAATGGATGTTAAAACCGCCTTTTTGAATGGTGATCTAGAGGAAGAAGTATATATGGATCAACCCGAAGGATTTATACCCATGGGAAAAGAAAATTTAGTGTGTAAGCTGAGAAAATCAATTTATGGACTAAAACAAGCTTCCCGACAATGGTATCTTAAATTTAATAATATCATTACATCTTATGGTTTTGTAGAAAATATCATTGGTCGATGTATCTACATGAAGGTTAGAGGGAGTAAGTATGCGATTTTAGTCTTATATGTTGATGATATTTTACTTGCTGCAAATGACATGGGAATTTTACATGATGTAAAAGGGTTTCTTTCTAAGAATTTTGATATGAAAGATATGGATGAGGCATCCTATGTGATATGAATAAAAATATTCTGAAATAGATCACAAGGATTGTTAGGATTGTCTCAGAAAGGTTACATCAACAAAATCTTAGAAAGATTCAGAATGGATGAATGCTCTGCAGGAAAGGTTCCAATCCAAAAAGGGGACAAGTTCAGTAATTTACAATGTCCGAAAAATGAATTAGAACGAAAGGAAATGGAAAATATTCCTTATGCATCAGTGGTTGGGAGTTTAATGTATGCTCAAACGTGTACTCGACCAGATATCAGCTTTGCCGTTGGAATGTTAGGTCGGTACCAGAGTAATCCCGGAATAAATCACTGGAAAGCTGCAAAAAAAGTTCTAAGGTACCTACAAGGTACCAAAGAATATATGCTCACATACAGAAGATCAAATTATCTGGAAGTCATTGGTTATTCAGATTCAGATTATGCTGGATGTGTTGATATCAGAAAATCGACTTTTGGATATTTGTTTCTACTTGCCAGAGGAGCAGTATCATGGAGGAGTGGAAAGCAGTCTGTCATCGCTGCTTCCACCATGGAAGCTGAGTTTGTAGCATGTTTTGAAGCTACAGTTCACAGTTTATGGATGCGGAACTTTATCTCAGGGCTTAGAATTGTCGAAATTATAGCTAGACCGCTGAGAATTTACTGTGATAATTCCGAAGCTATTTTCTTCTCGAAAAATGATAAGTACTCAAAAGGTGCTAAGCATATGGAGATAAAATACTTATCTGTCAAAGAAGAAGTGCGGAAACAAAGAGTATCATTTGAGCATATTAGATACTGATTTTATGATAGCAGATCCATTAACTAAGGGATTACCGTCTAAGACTTTTAAGGCTCATGTTGATCGTATGAGCATTATAGATAAGTCATTACTGTAATTTAAATAATTGCTCATTATGTATATACAATTTTGAATTCAATAAAAGTCTTGTTTCTGTTATTGGAAGTCATATTATCATTAAAGTATTTGTGTATACATGAAGATGGAGATAATATGCATTATTGTTCTACAGTTATTTCTGGCCATAAAAGAGATTTTGGATGACAAACGATTGTGATACTTGGAAGGAATCATATTAAAATAAAATGATGTGTGACCGCCAAGATTCAATCGTTTGTTGTTCAAATAAAAGTTATCGGTGATAGATGAATACAATATAAAATTACGCGTTTTAAAGATTGTAGATCATCATTTCATCACATGGGCCAAGTGGGAGAATGTTGGAAATATAAAATTGACCCATGGAATTTTGGGTTTTGGACTTCATATTAGTTTGAACTCATTGATGGATATGAGTTAATTAAGTTTGAAAGTTCATTGGTATTGTTGGTTTAGTGTTCTATGATGTATTGTTTACGAGCTTTACTTAGATACATTTGATGTATTGATACTTTCTATAGTTTATGGATGAGTGTTTGATTCATTACATATTGTGCATCCTTTAATATGTTATGAAATCCATGTATTGTTATGAACAATACTAAACTCCCTAGTCATGTATCATTGTGGGAATAATGATATATCAAGACTAGTATGATGTGTGATTGATGACCATATAGATGATCATAGATATTGGATACGATCACAGTCATAGGTATTCGTTGGAGAACGGAATACTGGATGACCCGCATGAGATTGTCACATGGACTAGCGTCATGACTTGAATCTCATATGACGGTTCCATGATTGGATCCTAAGACCTGAGATATCTACGGAATCCAACATGAGGAGTTGCGTACTTTGATTACGTCAAACGTCCTGCGTAACAGGAGGACTATAAAGGCGTGTATCAGGTACGAAACGAATCATGTGCTGGATTGTAGATAGTCAAGATGAGATTTGTACCTCTCGTAAAAGAGAGAGATATCGTTGGGTCCCTCGTGTGAGCGAGACTGTAGAAATATGTGGCCGCACTATGGACGAACGTCGTCTATTTCAGACAATCGAACTTGTTGAACGAGAAAGCAGTCGAATCAGATAAGGTGGCTTGTCCATGCCTTATGTTCGACATATGATATCGCGATACAAAAGGATCATCAACCGGAATCATCTCTGTCGTTCGTAAGACCACGAACAAACTCTATTTGAGATAGGTAGTCATAGTGTCTTGCTAGAGACCGCCTATGACTTGTATATCCGGAATAGAGATTTCGGGTTATACTGCTATATCGAATGAGCCTACAGGGTCACACACGCAGGGAAGGACAAATGCACGAGAAAACGTCGAGAAATCTGGACAAGAGGTCCCGACCGTTCGGTCTAGGAGTGGACCGAACGGACTAAGTTGTTGGACCGAACGGACTAGAGGGTCCAGTTCGAACGGACCAAGTGTTGGACCGAATGGACTGACCAGTCCGAACGAACGGACTGAGTTATGTGACTGGTTCGAACGGACCAAGTGTCCAGACCGAACGGACTACTAAGCAGTCCGTTCGGTCTAGGTTTCGGATTTAATTTAAAATCCGGAATTAGGGTTAATCACTTTAATGAAAGGAGATAAATAACCCTAATAAGTAGTGGCCGACCAAGAGAATTTCTTGAGACCTTTTTGGAGAGTCTAGAGGGTCTAAGAAGTGATCTAAGTCACGTTTTCTCAAAGCACATCATCGAATAGAAGATTCGAGTCCTAGCAGACAAGTTCCAACCGTTGGAATCCATCCCGAGGTGTGGATACGTGTAGAGGGCGAGGCATTCTTCCTCCCTTTCGTGATCAGACGAATTCTTCAATTGATACAGGCCCCAGATCGATTGAGGTAAGTGTTCTTACTCTTCTACGAATCATAGAAACATGGTTCTAGGGTTTTATAAAAATTTTGTTTTTCATCCGCTGCGCAAACCCTAGAATCAATCTCTTAGGAATAGGATTCGCTCATGAGATCCCAGGAAACCCAACAGTGGTATCAGAGCCTGGTTGCTCTGTATTGATTTCGTAGAACCCAATCACGCACGTGTTGGTTTAGTGCTCTATGATGTACTGATTATGAGCTTTGTTCAGTTACATTCAATGTATAGATACTTTCTATGTGTTTTTATGAGAGTATTTTATTCATTACATGTTCTTGCATGCTAGATATGTTATGAAATCCATGTATCATTATGAATGATACTAAACTCCCTAGTCTTATGTCGTTATGGGAATAACGACATAATAAGACTAGTATGATGTGTGATTGATGATCACATAGATGATCATAGGTATTGGATACGATCACGATCATAGGTATTCGTTGGAGAACGGAATACTGGATTGACCCGCATGAGATTGTCACATGGACTAGCGTCATGACTAGAATCTCATATGACGGTTCCATGATTGGATCCTAAGACCTGAGATATCTACAGAATCCAACATGAGGAGTTGCGTGCTTTGAATACGTCTAACGTCCTGCGTAACAGGAGGATTATAAAGGCGTGTATCAGGCACGAAACGAATCATGTACTGGATTGTAGATAGTCAAGACGGAATTTGTACCTCTCGTAAAAGAGAGAGATATCGCTGGGCCCCTCGTGTGAGCGAGACTGTAGAAATGTGTGACCGCACTATAGACGAACGTCGTCTATTTCAGACAGTCGAACTCAGTGAACGAGAAAGCAGTCGAATCAGATAAGGTGGCTGGTCCATGCCTTATGTTCGACATATGATATCGCGATACAAAAGGATCATCAGCCGGAATCATCACAGGTGTTCGTAAGATCACGAACCAACTCTATTCAAAATAGGTAGTCATAGTGTCTTGCTAGACACCGCCTATGACTTGTATATCCGGAATAGAGATTTCGGACTATACTGCTATATCGAATGAGCCTACAAGGTCACACACGCAGGGAAGGACGAATACACGAGAGAAAACGAAAAGGCTTTCTAATGGTATCAAGAAAGAAATTTTTGGACACATTTTGTGGAAGTTGTGAAGTTATTAATATGATCAGTCAACAATCGACCAACTCATCGGGCATGGATGGTTATTTGGCTCAAATTGTTGACCATTTGGCGATGGCTAGAATTCGAGTTCGACCCAAACTACTATCATCATCCGATAGATGATCTGATAAGTTAGAAGTCAGCTCGAATTGCTAGTCATCACCATATGGTCCACAATTCGAGGTAAATAACCAGCTATGCCTGATGAGTTGGTCGATTGTTGACTGATAATATTATTAACTTCATAACTTTCCGAAAACATGTCAAATTAAATCTTTCTTTATATCATTAGAAAGCTTTATCTAATTTCTATGCATAGACACCATAATCGCGCAAATATAATATATGAACAAAACGTTATGAGCATATTGAGACAACACATGACCGAATCCCTACATATCGATAAAAATCGGTATATATCTCTCGGTGGATAATCCGAAGATCTGAAAATCGATCCAAATTGTTGGGTTTTAGGCTACGGATTCCTAACATGCGATCATATCGATCTAGGATACACGATCTGTCGGGGTTTTACGGATGATTTTGGTTGCGTGTGACGTTTGACTAGGTTTAGATTATCCTTCCGCTGCATGAAACCTAGTAAACCAAACCCTAGATCGATATGATC
>NW_010971887.1:8799-9005 GCF_000463585.1 Tarenaya hassleriana
ACCGTCCGTTCTGGGCTCTGGGTATTTTCGTAATTAAACCAAAATTAGGGTTAAATCACTTTATAAGAAAGAGATTAGAACCCTAATTAGGAAGAGACTTTGAGCAGCCGAACTTTGGCAGAAAAGAGAGAGTTTTTGGAGATCCAAAAACGAGTTCTAAGTCTCGAGATTTCTCGGTGCACAAATCGAATTGAGATTCGAGTCCT
>NW_010971888.1:0-274 GCF_000463585.1 Tarenaya hassleriana
TCCAACTCAGATCAATGTGGACAATCAGGCAGCTATTGCCATTTCGAAGAATCCTGTTTTCCATGGCAGGACAAAGCACTTTAAAGTGAAGTATTTCTTTCTAAGGGAGATTCAACAAGAAGGTGAAATTCAGGTTGTGTATTGCAAAACTGAGAATCAAGTGGCTGATTTGTTTACCAAGGCGTTTAATCCAGGAAGGTTTGAGTTGCTCAGAAGGTTGATTGGTGTGTGTGCTCGACCTTAAACCAAGGAGGAGATTGTTGGTATTGGTTCA
>NW_010971889.1:0-274 GCF_000463585.1 Tarenaya hassleriana
AAAGTAATTCCGTTTATTTTCGTTTGTCTTATTATGTTTCCGCATTTTATTTTTCTACATGTTGAGAAACAAAATAACAAGTACAACTCGGAGAACAAGAGAAAACCATGAAAGAAGACTCGGAGGACACTCAAGGAGACAAAGACTTGGATACAATCAGAAGGTTTGGAGACACACAAGCAAATGGAGACTTGGATTCAAATGGAAGCTTTGGTGATATGATCCTAGAGGGGTGCATCAAGAAACACAGAAAAATCAATCCTGATCATATTAT
>NW_010971890.1:0-274 GCF_000463585.1 Tarenaya hassleriana
ATATTTCACACCTCATTCCGGGTTAACGGAGACGATAACCGTTGTCTTGTTTGATGAACTCTAATGCAGTACCGTGATGCGCCATTTTTTCCACCGGATCTCGTTCCGATGTTCGTTTGTTCAGCACGGGTTTGTTTTGTTGTTGTTTGTTCTAGGAGGAAATGGTACGAGAACCAAACCGTTGAGAAAAAACCGGAGAACACGGATTTCGCTGCTATATTTTGCTTTTGAGTCGAAAATGGCGAAAGGCCGTGAACGGACTAGCGGGTGGAAA
>NW_010971891.1:0-273 GCF_000463585.1 Tarenaya hassleriana
TTATGAGGAAGCAAAGGATAATACAATATGGCAAGAGGCGATGGCTGAAGAAATCGCAGCTCTAGAAAGAAACGGGACATGGGAAATCACTTACCCTCCGAAAGACAAACATGTGGTTGGCTCCAAGTGGGTATACAAAATAAAGTACCGCAGTGATGGCACCATCGAGAGACATAAAGCCCGCTTAGTCGCCAAAGGGTTCACCCAAACATATGGCGAAGACTACACGGACACATTCGCACCCGTAGCTAAGTTACCAACTGTCCGTGTTCT
>NW_010971892.1:0-273 GCF_000463585.1 Tarenaya hassleriana
GAGCCACGAAAGGGAGAATCTCACTCAAGGTATTGAAAATGTGTTATAGGCAGAGGGATTTGATAGTCGTTGTGAGCGAGGCAATATGTGGAATCTTGTAATTACTTTTTTAGGTCATTTACTAGAGATAAAATCCATGTTCAAAGCTCAGCGAAGGTTAGAATAATTCTAAGAGAAAAAAGAACGTAGATAGAAGTGGGCAAAGACAAAGAAGAAAGCGCAGCAGAAAAAAGGATCAATGAGAGTCTTCCGTAATCAATCAGAAGTGAAAGG
>NW_010971893.1:0-273 GCF_000463585.1 Tarenaya hassleriana
GTTTTCTAAATGTTCTTAAACAGTCTTCTAATGATGGATTCTTCAAGTTTTTCAAACACACGAGTGAGGGGGAATATGATGGTGTCCTCGTGTGTTTGCGAGGTGAAATGAATACAACTAATGGAGAAAAATCAAAAGGAGATTGCAAGAATAAAAATCTGCTAAAAAAAGAGGTTAATTTGCCTAGAAATTATGAACACTCTATGCTAGGTATTAGTTTTCAAAAACTTTTCAAGCCTCTTGTTTTTTATCCCTGTGACGTTACATATATGT
>NW_010971894.1:0-273 GCF_000463585.1 Tarenaya hassleriana
TATTCGAGTTTATATCAGTGTAATCGTTAATAGTTAAAGGAAATAATATTTAAAATTTTAATTATTTTTGTGTATAAATAATACATAAAAAAAAAAGAACAGGTGAAAAAAAGAGGATAAGTGGGGATCCAAAAATTAATGGCCATTTATATTTTCCTTTTTCGATAAATAAAAAGTGTGTGTATGTTGGCTTTAAAAAAATAAAAGGTGTATTTTTAAACGAAAACGAAATATGAAGAAATAAGGTGAAAAAGGAAACAACAACAACAACAA
>NW_010971895.1:0-273 GCF_000463585.1 Tarenaya hassleriana
TTGTCCATGCCTCTCGCACCGGCGATCACTCCCCGCCCTCCTACGGTATCCTGGGCTGTCAAAGTACCTTAGGTGGAGGAGCTACATATGGCGGTTTGGCTTCCTCTCCATTCACCTGAGGCATCACGTTAGCAATGGCTTTCCCTTTCTCTTCGACAGTGTATCTAGACGTCGTCCCTTTTTCTGTGGTAGTAATAGGGACCATCTCAGGCAGGCTCTCTCCATTTATAAGCTGAATGGCATTGACGTGTTCTCGTGGATTCGGTTCGGGCT
>NW_010971896.1:0-273 GCF_000463585.1 Tarenaya hassleriana
CCCCATAGCGTACGAGAGCCGCAAGCTCAATGAAGCCGAGAAGAACTATACCGTGCAAGAGAAAGAAATGACGGCCATAATCCATTGTCTCCGGACTTGGCGTCATTATCTTCTCGGGAGCTCCTTTGTGATCAAGACAGACAACGTAGCCACAAGTTTCTTTCAAACACAGAAGAAACTCAGCCCGAAGCAAGCTAGATGGCAAGACTTCTTAGCCGAATTCGACTACACACTCGAATACAAGCCCGGGAAAGCCAACGTGGTCGCGGACGC
>NW_010971897.1:0-5110 GCF_000463585.1 Tarenaya hassleriana
TTAAGCACCATTAATAGCCATCTCTCTATAAATTTCGAAACTCCTTTGTAATTTGCAGATTGGTTTTTGCTAATCAAAGAGTACTCTCTTTTTTTCTCCACCCTTGTGTGTCGAGTGCTTATCGGTGTGTCCGAGTTTGCTCGGTTTGTCCGAGCCATCGGTGTGTCCGACTTCGCGTGCCTTGGTATGTCCGAGGCCGGCCCTGTGGTGAGTCCACGAGCCTTCTATCCTTCGATTTATCCATTCCCCTCCTTGATTCGAGTTCGAATTCGAGAGCCTCATTCGAGTGCCGGTGATTGAACTCGGATCCCATCCTCCTCCACTTCGACCCTCATACCCAATCCCGAATTCGAGTGCCTCTTGCGAGTGCCGGTGATCGAGATTGGCAGCCTTTCATCCTCTTCCGCGTTGAGCGTGTATCATTTTGGTATCAGAGCTTGCTCGAGCCAACGGACGTCTAACCCCGGTGAGATCTATCCTTTATTTCGGTTTCTTTTGTAATCTAGTTTTGAGGGCAAAACACGGAGAAGAGAGAGGAAATGATGAGGACATCGGATCCAACAATAAAGAATATCTTGACGGAAGCATACATGGAGCAAAGACAAGGGCAAACCGAGTTCCACAACCGAGTTCCACCTCGGATCGAAGCCACCAAGTAAAAGAAAGTTGCTTGGAGTGCAAGACAATTATCTAAAGGAAGCTTCTTCATCATCAAGGCAACTCCAACAACTAGCTTCCCAACCACCTCATTTAATGCAACATCAAGGCAACTCCAACAACTATCTTCCCAACCACCTCATTTAATGCATTGGACTCCTACCCCTCTTGCATGTTCTTGTCATTTAATATTGTTGTTGAGAATTCTAGCCTATATAAAGGCTTGTAATGCATCATTTGTAACCAGACTTGTAGAATGTCTCAAACATTTCGAGTTTTATAAACTCTTCTTCGGTTTGTCCGAAATTTATCCCGATCTTCGGTGTGTCCGAGATCACGAGTTTGGTGTGTCCGAACTCAAGCCTTGGTGTGTCCGAGGTCCACTATCTATTCTTCCCCTTCGTTCCATCCATTTTTCTATCTTAGTTTTGAATTCGAGAGCCTTTTAGAGCCGGTGATTGAAACTAAGATCCATTCCTTCCCCTTCTTTTTAACCACAATCCGAACGCGAATTCGAGAGCCTTCTCCGTGAAGTGCGGGTGATTGCGTTTCGGATCAGATTCCATCCTCTCCCTGCAGAGGCGTGTATCAATACTAAATGGACCGGGTCAAGAGTTGACAATGGGTTTGGCTGATTCGTTCTGACTCGACCGAGTCAGAGTTCTGACTCGGACCGAGTCAATACTCGGTAAAAGTCACTTTTCCACAAGAATTAGGGTTCCTATCTTACAAAAAGGGTATTGGACGTCGTCTTCAACCTAAGACAGACGAAAAGAACCCTAAGACAGAGCAAAAACACAGAAGAAATTGTTTCTTTCATAGTTCTAGCTCCCGGGATTAGATCCCACTTCATATACTTCACAGATCCTAGCAGATCGGTTCCAAAAGCGTTTGGAATCCTCCCGTCGGTGTGGATACGTGTAGAGGGACTGTAACTTCAGTCCTAGGTGATTAAACAGGCCCCGGATCGACTCCTACTTCCGTTTCTTCAGGAAAGAGGTAAGTATTCGATTCCCACGGTGATATACACGGTCTGTTCGGATTTTGCAGGTTTGGTTGCGTGTGACGTTTGGCCGGTTTAGATTATTCTTCCGCTGCATGAAACCTAGTAAACCAAACCCTAGATCGATATGATCGCATGCTAGGAATCCGTAGCGAAACCCAACAAGTTAGTAGACCGAGAGGTGAATTCTCTACTCTTGTTGCTTGATGATTTCCGAATACAAGTACGATATCGTTATTCTCGCATGCTTAGCATATACCCATACACGCGAATACGATGCCGATGTTGGTTTAGTGCTCTATGATGTACTATTTGCGAGCTTTACTTGGATGCATTTGATGTATTGACTCTTTCTATGATTTATGGGTTAGTGTTTTATTCATTACATGTTTTGCATACTTAAATATGTTATGAAATCCATGTTTGTTATGAACAATACTAAACTCTTGATCACTTGCGTGACGAGTCTTAAATTTGTAACCCGAAACACAACTAATCCGCAAGTATACGGATGTCGTAGTACCGGGGTCGAACACAAGGACTTAAGCGGTTAAGCTAGGAGTCGACTAACACTAGAAAAATGGTAAAAATAAGGTTGATGATTGTTTTGTGGTTTTGAAAGTTGTAGAAAATTAAATGAGAGAAATAAAATCAAAGCAAGCAATAATTCAAAAAGGGAAAAACAAATGGCCAAGGGTTATGGATTTCGGGGTTCACCAACATGCGGGATGTGTTAAATATTGAGAATCTATTTCATACTTCCTTTGAAATTGGGGATTCCAAGATAAAGATCGGGATTTGCTCTCTCAAGGTAAATGCCCGCTACCCAAGAGGACATTCCATCTACTTTTGTAACTTGGAATGGAATCTTGAGTGCATTGAACTCTCTTGTCAAAATCCTAGGTTGGATTGAACCGAATTTCTTCGCTTTCAATCACAACCCTATTGAATGAATGCATCAAGGAGTCAAGGTGTCATGTCTCCATGGAAACCAAGACTCTAAAATCAACTCAAGGGATTTTCATCCCAAGAGAGCATTAAAATCCATTCATCAATCCAAAGCATTCGTTTTCATTCAATGGCAATCCATCTACTCATGAATCCTAAGTCTCCAAAGAGATTCAATCAAAGAGGGATATAGAAAATAAGCATAGAAATCACCCATTGAATGAAATGAAGGTCTAATCAAAGTATAAACATAAATTCATCAAGTGGGTTCACACATCCTCACATGAGGATTCACCCTCAACCCATAACTATCTAACTACTCACAACCCATGTTCAAAAGCAAAGCAAAACAAGGGTAAAGTGCAGAAATCATAGAGAGAGTAGAGAAATGCTCAAGAAATCTTCAATCTTCAATGGAGTTTCCTCCTTCTTCTTTCTCCTCCAAGAGCTCTCCTTTTCTCTCCCCTCAATAATTCGGCCCTAGGTCTTTTGGAGGAGAGAAAATCGCCTCCTTTCCTTTTCCCCCAATCCAGCTCTCCTCCAAAAGTCCGAAAAATCGGACTTAACTTGTTTCCAGGTCACGCGGTCCGCCGGACTAAGGTTTGGTCCGGCGGACCGGGAGTAAATTAACGGCGCAAGTGGTCCTGGTCCGGCTGACCAAATCTGGTCAGCTTCGGACCAGATCTTCAGTGGGTTGGGCTCGGCGGACCGGGGCAGGCGAGCGGCGGACTGGCGAACGGTAGAGGCGTTCTGGTCCGGCGGACCTGAGTAGGTCAGCTCCGGAGCAGTTGTTCTTGGGCTTCGGCTCAATGTCCGCTGGTGAGGAAACACGTGCTCCTGGTCCGGCTGACCAAACCTGGTCAGCTCCGAACCAGGATTTGATTTCGCCTGGTCAGTCCGTCTTCGGCCTGGTTCGGCGGACTGGCTGAGCACGACAACACACATGGTCCGGCTGACCAGAGTTGGTCAGCCGGACCAGGCCTTCTCTTTCGTCAGCTTGGCTCAGCGCTGGGGACGGACTTGTGGCAATCTCCTGGTCCGCCGGACCATAGTTGGTCAGGGGCGGACCAGATGAACTGTATTCTCCGATTCGCGCCGAATTTGTTCATTATGTCCTGGGGTCCTGCCAAAGTCAAGAAATAGTCCCGAAACCCTAGAATGGCTCTAAAAATGCCTAAGAATGTGTGGAAACCGTTTAGAAACCAAGGGCATACTCGTGTAAAATCCAGATAAAATCCGAGCCATCAACTCCCTAGTCGTATGTCATTGTGGGAATAATGATATAATAAGACTAGTATGATGTGTGATTGATGATCATAGAGATGATCATAAGTATTGGATACGATCACAATCATAGGTATTCGTTGGAGAACGGAATACTGGATTGACCCGCATGAGATTGTCACATGGACTTGCGTCATGACTTGAATCTCATATGGCGGTTCCATGATTGGATCCTAAGACCTGAGATATCTACGGAATCCAACATGAGGAGTTGTGTGCTTTGAATACGTCAAACATCCTGCGTAACAGGAGGACTATAAAGGCATATATCAAGTATGAAACGAATCATGTGGTGGATTGTAGATAGTCAAGACGAGATTTGTACCTCTCATAAAAGAGAGAGATATCGCTGGGCCCCTCGTGAGAGCAGGACTGTAGAAATGTGTGGCCGTACTATAGACGAACGTCGTCTCTTTCAGACAGTCAAACTCAGTGAACGAGGAAGCATTCGAATCATATAAGGTGGTTTGTCCATGCCTTATGTTCGACATATGATATCGTGATACAAAAGGATCATCAACCGGAATCATCACTGGCGTTCGTAGGATCACGAACAAACTCTATTCGAGATAGGTAGTCATAGTGTCTTGCTAGAGACCGCCTATGACTTGTGTAACCGAAATAAGAGATTTCAGGTTATACTGCTATATCGGATGAGCCTACAGGGTCACACACAGGAAAAGACGAATGCGCGAGAAGAGACGAGAAAATCCTGGTGGAGTGGAAGCCAGACCGATCGGTCCAGATCTATCTCGAATAGAGTTTGTTCGTGATCTTATGAACGCCAGAGATGATTCCGGTTGATGATCCTTTTGTATCGCGATATCATATGTCGAACATAAGGCATGGACAAGCCACCTTATCTGATTCGACTGCTTTCTCGTTCACTGAGTTCGACTGTCTGAAATAGACGATTGATAACTCCTATTCTTCTCTATATTTTGATGAGAGTTAGTCTAGGTTTTACAGGATAACCACATGCATTTATAGGCATTCTAGGCGTGTTAGGACACAAAACCCGGTTGTACTTTAGTTTTGCAAAGTTACAGATTTCGAAGATGATTGGACTCAAAAATGAGCTATTTGGAGCGTTAAAGGAGAAATCCGGATGAGGTACTCATGTTGCGACATCAATAACTTTCTCTACAGAAGTCCAAATCATGCGAGACTGTACCATTGGAAAGAGCACTTCAAGAGCTTCGCGTAGACACCAAAATC
>NW_010971897.1:5452-6886 GCF_000463585.1 Tarenaya hassleriana
GCAACGCCGGGGAGAGGCACGAGGATCGTCACGTGCGGATTGGACCGAGAAAGAACGAAGAAACGGGAAAAGAAAAAGAAAGAAAAAAAAAGAGCTGGTCCGCCGGACCAGGCCTGGTCAGGGGCGGACCAGCACTCAGCCGGACTCGGACCAGACAGCGCGGACTGGGGAGAAAGTTCGAAAAAAAAATAATGGTTTGAGGCGTTGTAGGTTCGGGATCCCTCATGAATCGCATGGACGGTTAGTGATGCTATAATGTCCTAGGGTGTGTCTTCCAATTGGGGATTTCAAGCACTTCCTCTAGAGTTTGTCTCTCCCGAGCTTAAACTCACTACCTAGACAATCAATTCACCCATTTTCCAATGATCCAAATGATCTCTAGATGCATTAATGTACCCCATCATGAACCCTAAGCAAGCTAAGCCATCTCCCAATGTGAATAACTCACTCATTTGATATTTGGTTCCAAACATCATCCCCATATCCCTATGATCAATGTGTTCTATGGTCATATCAACTAGGGTTTCCCCCAAATCAACAGCATTAAGCACAAAATATCAACCCAATGGAAGAAAACTCAAAGACATCATAGATTAAGCTTAGGTGTCCATACAAAAGTGGGGATCCCTCACCCACAACAAAGTCACTACTCCATAACTAGGGTTTCAAAACAGATAGCAAAATGAAGAAACATGGAAAAGGAGAAGAAATGCTCAAGATGGTCTTCAATGGTGGTCCTCTTCTTCTCCTAGCCTCCTTGATCTCCAAAATCCCTCTTTTCTGCCTCTCCAAGGTGATTTTTCTCCAAAGTGTATAGCCCCCCCTTTCTCTCTCCTCAAACTCCCCTTTTTATGAAAGTTCAGAATTAGGTTTTCTCCTCAAAACATGGGCTTTTCCTTTTTGGGCCGATTTTGATTTCAGGCGGTCGCTCATTTTTCAGGCGGGTCGCTCATTTTTCTTCCGCTCGCCCATTTTATGGGCGGGTCGCTCATTTTACTCTGACACGCGAAAAAAACGAGCGACCGCTCATAAAATAAGCGGCCGCTCACAAAACGGGCGACCACCCATAAAATGGGCGGGTCGCTCGTTTTGGCTGAGCTCCCCGAGCATTCTCGAATTCTTGTTCTTCCGTGCCCGCTTCGTGAGGATTCATCGTGGAGTCGTCCCGCAAGGAAAAACAAGCAAAACAACCTACCCATGGCCATCTAACGTCCTATGATGCCTAGAATGTGAGAAGAATTGTGATGCACGACGTTATAAAACCGGTGAAAAACCCGTGTGATCAAATCCCCCCAGACTTAAGGTTTGCTCGTCCTCGAGTAAATGTGCAATTATAAAACTATCCAAGGAGTGATAAGATACAGTCGGAGAACAAATGGGGGTTTTGAGTAGATTGGTTGTACGGGTTAAAGTCGCTGCGAATGAAATCGGGTT
>NW_010971897.1:8230-9959 GCF_000463585.1 Tarenaya hassleriana
CCGTATACTGTACATGGGTTACGGGTGTCACAACTTTTGGTATCAGAGCCACGTTCTTTCCTTGGGAAGGAATCGTGCTCATTACCCAACGATTTTCTACAAAAAAAAAGTGTTTTCAAACCTTGTCCGAAGAAAATCCTCTTGTCTGAGGTCCGTACATTGATGATGGCGCATCGGTCATCAGTTGCTAAACTATCTTAATGTGGTGCATTGAAATGGCGCCACGACGTGCTAGGCTTGCAGCTAGGGCTGACGACATTCCCGATCAGACTCCACCACCTAACTCGGGAGATGAGAGCTGGAGGGCCGAGTTTCGGCAGTTCCAGGAGACCGTGTGGCAGCACCTGGCTGCCCACGCACCACCACCACCCCCGGTGAGAGACCCGGAGCCGAGAGAGGAGGACTTTCACCAGCCGCCGGTACCTGCTGCGATGGCGAGATACCTCCCCATCGTCAAGGAGTTGCGGGCGATGCATACCCCGCGGTTCGAGGGATCGGTGAGACCGTAAGCTGCGGAGGAGTGGCTCACCCAGATCGCTCAGGACTTGGAGTATCTGCAGTGCCCGTACCAGTACCGGGCTATGATTGCGAGCCATCACCTGTCGGGCCAGGCCCGACATTGGTGGGCGAAGGTGGTGCAGGAGGCACCAGCGGGACACCGTTTCACCTGGGAGGAGTTTCGACAGGAGTTCGAGGCGAAGTACTTCCGGAGGCAGGACCATGAGTACCGCATGACCGAGTTCCTCATGTTGCAGCAGGGAGACATGACGGTCAGTGAGTATGAGGCAGAGTTCACCCGCCTACTGATGTACGGGGGGCATCTGGTACCCACCGAGGCGTCGAGGATCCAGAAGTTCATTGCTGGACTTCGACCTTACCTGCGGAGAAAGATCGAGATCCAGGAGTACCCGACGCTGAATCGATACATTTCGCAGCTGGAGAAGGTGGAGCGGGGAGAGCGGGAGGAGAAGGAAGGGAAGACTCGTGAGCGGAGCCCTTTCAGGAGATGCTTCGGCACGTGTTCATCGGGGAGGAACATCCGGACCAGCCACCGCCTAACCCGGGAGATGAGAGCTGGAGGGCCGAGTTTCGGCAGTTCCAGGAGACCGTGTGGCAGCACCTGGCTGCCCACGCACCACCACCACCCCCGGTGAGGGACCCGGAGCCGAGAGAGGAGGACTTTCACCAGCCGTCGGTACCTGCTGCGATGGCGGGATACCTCCCCATCGTCAAGGAGTTGCGGGCGATGCATACCCCGCGGGTCGAGGGATCGGTGAGATCGGAAGCTGCGGAGGAGTGGCTCACCCAGATCGCTCAGGACTTGGAGTATCTGCAGTGCCCGTACCAGTACCGAAAAAAAAAATGTTTTCAAACCATGTCCGAAGAAAATCCTCTTGTCCGAGGTCCGTACATTGATGATGCCGCATCGGTCATCAGTTGCTAAACTGTCTTAATGTGGTGCAGTGAAATGGCGCCACGACGTGCTAGGCTTGCAGCGAGGGCTGACGACATTCCCGATCAGGCTCCACCGCCTAACCCGGGAGATGAGAGCTGGAGGGCCGAGTTTCGGCAGTTCCAGGAGACCGTGTGGCAGCACCTGGCTACCCACGCACCACCACCACCCCCGGTGAGAGACCCATGTTGGTTGTAATGCTCTAGGATAATCCGTAATATGACATTTTGACTTTGTATTGATTCATTGATTTATGAATGCATTACATTCCCGTTA
>NW_010971897.1:13166-17086 GCF_000463585.1 Tarenaya hassleriana
AAACTTGATACGTGTGTATCGAGTCTAGAATTTATAACCCGATTCACAACTCACTGCAAGGATACGGATCGTCGTAACACGGGGTCGAACGCAAGGACCGGTAGCTAAATCTAAACCCTATTCGAAACTAAATCAAAGCAAGCAAGTGAAAGTGATGATGGAAGTATGTGGAATCTAAAATAACTAAAATAAGGAAGCAAGTAAAAACGTGTAACTATCAAGCAAAGATGACCGTGGGTGTCGGGACCGTATTCGCGTGTATGGGTATATGCTAAATATGCGAGAATCACGATATTGAATCTGTATTCGGGAATCGTCAAGCCACAAAGATAGAGAAATCACCTCCCGGCATATAACTCACTATCTAAAGTTTTCTAAATCCATATCCCTATGTGATTTATCAAACTAGATGCATGAAGAACGCTATCATCAATCCTAGGTCGATCAAACCATATTCCTATGTGAATAATACGATCTATTCTCTCGATTTTGATTCGAAACCTAACCCACATTCCTATGTGATTCAGAATCTAAAACAATTGGCCAAGTGATCAACAAACACCAATAGGCAAGAAAACACAAATCGATAAAACCGAAACAAGCGTAATGTCGAAATCCAAGTTAGGATTCTAACATACCCAAAACACAAACTAATCCCTAACCCATAGCCGCCATTTATTAATTTATTATTTTACCTTACATCGTCCATGTGGCACAGCCCGTATACTGTACACGGGTTACGGGTGTCACATTTTCTCTCCTCTCTTTTATCTCTTTTTCTCAGAGCTTTTTGTTGTTTTCCATGAATCGTGAGTAGATCCACGGCTGTGGGTTAGGGATTCGTTTGTGTTTTGGGTATGTTTGAACCCTAACTTGGTTGCGATTTGGATTTGTTTCGGTTTTATCGATTTGTGCTTTCTTCGATTGGTGTTTGCTGACCCCTTGACCAATTATTTCAGATTCTGAACTACATAGAAATATGGGTTTAGTTTCGGATCGAAATCGATAGAATAGATCGTATTTTTCACATAGGAATATGGTTTGATCGATCTAGGATTGATGATAGTGTTCTTCATGCATCTAGTTTGATAAATCACATAGGGATATGGATTTAGAAAACTTTAGATAGTGAGTTATATGCCGGGAGGTGATTTCTCTATCTTTGTGGCTTGACGATTCCCGAATACAGATTCAATATCGTGATTCTCGCATATTTAGCATATACCCATACACGCGAATACGGACCCGACACCCACGGTCATCTTTGCTTGATAGTTACACGTTTTTATTTGTTCTCCATTCTTTCCACATATTTTCATCATCACTTCCACTTCTACTTGTTTTGATTTAGTTTCGAATAGGGTTTAGATTTAGCTACCGGTCCTTGCGTTCGACCCCGTGTTACGACGATCCGTATCCTTGCAGTGAGTTGTGAATCGGGTTATAAATTCTAGACTCGATACACACGTATCAAGTTTCTGGCCCGTTGCCGGGGACTGGTTAGCCTATTTCTAGGTCTTTATCGATTCTAGATCTTGCTTGTATATATATTGAGTTGTCTTTTTTTTCGAGTCTTTTGTGTATATATTTGAGTCGAGTCCTATGTATAGTTTTAGTGTTTCTTTTAAACTAACCATCTACACTAGTTTGCTCTCTCCGTTACTATGATTACAGGTGACGAGAACATCTACAACAATTGGGAGGCGATTTGGGAGATTACTCAATTGCTAAATGAAGGAGAAACAGAATATGAGTCTATCTCCCATACACTTGAGATTGATCGGACCAAAGCAAGCCCGAGTGATTTCTTTCCGAAACTTGACTCGGACCGCATTACATATGACTCAGACGATGTCTGTTTCTCAGATGATAGGAAGCATCTAGACGTCATCCTCAGGCCATGGAAACAAGTAAGCATTTTTTTGATAATTTCATACTTGTTTTTCACTCTTCCATTCCAGATGATCAAGCATGGATGTCACGTGAGGAGAAATCAGAGTATGTGAGACACCCGCATAGCCCACCACCCCGACCTCCAGATTCATCACTCTTAGACCCTTCCATCATTTGAGCAAGATAGGTCGAGCTAATGACGTTAAACAAGCGCTTCTCGGGAGGCAACCCGAGCATTAGGTAACTTTTCTTTTTCTTTTTCTTTGCAGCGTAGGTGGTAGAGACCATGATTGTATTTTGGATCTTTCAGAATACATTGCTATTATTATGCTTTTGTTCGGATAACGTTTGTTGTTCTATGAGCGTTTACACTGGCACACGAGAGATGAGCATCGGCTTCCAAGAGACAACGTTGGATAGATTCCAATTCATAGAGTGTGTGAGAGCTCCTGCGTTTGACGTGAGTTAACTTCGTTGTGAGCGAACGAATTTCGCAGAGCTAAGTCTTCTCTATCCCTCTTATTGGTTCTTTTCACATGTTTTCGATTCTACTTTTCCGGGTGAGAGTCTACACCGTGGACGATGTATGGTTCAAGTCTGGGGGGGTGGATAGATCCTTCACACATTCAGGCCTATCTACTTAGGATTGCATTTAGTTTAGGTTTGCATGATTACATTTGACATATAGATTTAGGATCATATAGGTTCACGTGCATACCTTGAAAACCCGTTTTGAACATCGTTTGGACGATTTATGGGATGATAGAGTAGGAATATCTTGATGATCTAGTGACTTTGTAGAATGTGGTTGAACCGTGTCGAATTGATAGTTCTCCAGACTTTCTATATATAGTTTGTGGGATGAGATTGCTGTTTGGAACCTACGGAGTTGAAACGACTATATCCAGGTTATATGTTTCTTGTAGAACCTTTTCCGAGTCTTGCAGGTCGATGAAATCTAGTTCAACAAATGCTTTGAGAAAATAAAGCATCTCGACACTCCGCTGTCAGAATCTCGTCAATGAACATAGTTCGAGGACATGAGTGCATCGATCGATGGTTCGGGTCTAAGTTGTGGGTCGGACATCGTATAAAAAGAAAAAAAAATACAGAAGAAAAAAAAAGAGAAAAGAAAAAAAAGAGAGGAGAAAAACGATGTCCTTCAACTTCAACGTCCTAGAAACCCGAGGTGTTAGCGTTCAATAGAGAAATTCTACAGAAAGGTAAAAATCAAGGTACGAAGTAGAACTAAGATCGAAAAGGCTAAGTTGAGATAAGGATAGGTTCGGAAATAGGCTTGGTGAGTTGTAGAGATTCTAACGGGTTCTAGGTGGCAATAAAAATTTCATGGCTAGGTAGATTAGTCTTTGGTAGGAAGATCATAGTAGACCGGTTTGAGTACGATTCTCGGGAAACTAGTATTGGATGGATGTTTTGCTTTTAAGTCTCACGATGATGCTATTTGATGTTCGTCATTCCCTGTTTTGCAGAATTTATTCCCTCGTTCTTTACTCGAGGACGAGCAAAGGTTTAAGTCTAGGGGGATTTGATAACTCCTATTCTTCTCTATATTTTGATGAGAGTTTGTCTAGGTTTTACAGGATAACCACATGCATTTATAGGCATTCTAGGCGTGTTAGGACACAAAACCCGGTTGTACTTTAGTTTTGTAGAGTTACAGGTTTCGAAGATGATTGGACTCGAAAAGGAGCTATTTGGAGCGTTAAAGGAGAAGTCCGGATGAGGTACTCGTGTTGCGACATCAATAACTTTCTCTACAGAAGTCCAAATCATGCGAGACTGGTACATTGGAAAGAGCATTCAAGAGCTTCGCGTAGACACCAAAATCGCGTAAATCCGACACCGGAGCAGAAAGTTATGAGCAAATTCGTGAAGAGTCCGAGTCAGATGGGCTCGACTTGACTCGGTCCGAGTCAACACTTTGACTCGGTCGAGTCAAAACCCAGAAAAACCCTAATTCGCAATTTTTAGAGTTCTAATGAAAGGAGAACTCTTGGGAGCCGCCC
>NW_010971897.1:17898-21084 GCF_000463585.1 Tarenaya hassleriana
TAGATACAGATTTTTGGAGAGCTTTTGGTGAGAGAAGAATAGAAGTTCACGGGATTTCTGGAAGAAGAAGGAAGATTCGATCGTGGAGACTACAAATCTACATGAGCTTTTCTCTCCTCTCTTTTATCTCTTTTTCTCAGAGCTTTTTGTTGTTTTCCATGAACCGTGAGTAGATCCACGGCTGTGGGTTAGGGATTCGTTTGTGTTTTAGGTATGTTTGAACCCTAACTTGGTTGCGATTTGGATTTGTTTCGGTTTTATCGATTTGTGCTTTCTTCGATTGGTGTTTGCTGACCCCTTGACCAATTATTTCAGATTCTGAACTACGTAGGAATATGGGTTTAGTTTCGGATCGAAATCGATAGAATAGATCGTATTATTCACATAGGAATATGGTTTGATCGATCTAGGATTGATGATAGTGTTCTTCATGCATCTAGTTTGATAAATCACATAGGGATATGGATTTAGAAAACTTTAGATAGTGAGTTATATGTCGGGAGGTGATTTCTCTATCTTTGTTGCTTGACGATTCCCGAATACAGATTCAATATCGTGATTCTCGCATATTTAACATATACCCATACACGCGAATACGGTCCCGACACCCACGGTCATCTTTGCTTGATAGTTACACGTTTTTACTTGCTTCCTTATTTTAGTTATTTTAGATTCCACATACTTCCATCATCACTTTCACTTGCTTGCTTTGATTTAGTTTCGAATAGGGTTTAGATTTAGCTACCGGTCCTTGCGTTCGACCCTGTGTTACGACGATCCGTATCCTTGCGGTGAGTTGTGAATTGGGTTATAAATTCTAGACTCGATACACACGTAGCAACGATGTTCTCTATAGTGCGGCCACACATTTCTACAGTCTCGCTCACACGAGGGGCCCAGCGATATCTCTCTCTTTTACGAGAGGTACAAACCCCATCTTGAGTATCTACAATCCAGCACCTGATTCGTTTCGTACCTGATACACGCCTTTATAGTCCTCCTGTTACGCAGGCGTTTGACGTATTCAAAGCATGCAACTCCTCATGTTGGATTCCGTAGATATCTCAGGTCTTAGGATCCAATCATGGAACTGCCATATGAGATTCAAGTCATGACGCTAGTCCATGTGGCAATCTCATGCGGGTCATTCCATTATTCCGTTCTCCAACGAATCCCTACGATTGTGATCGTATCCAATACCTATGATCATCTATATGATCATCAATCACACATCATACTAGTCTTAGTATATCATTATTCCCAGATAGTTGATCAGTTGAATGCGTCATTCCAAAAGAAAGCTGAGAGCCACGGAAAGAGTAAAATGGTAGTTGTTGGAAAGAATTTCAGCAATAGGAAGCGTTCCAAGAGCAAGGGCAATAGGAAAGTGACAAGCGTTGTCATTGAACCTAAGCCTAAGTCCAAAAAGGAAGAGTGTTATTTCTGTCATGCCGTTGGGCATTGGAATAGACATTGTAGACTCTACCTGGAAGATCAGGAAAAGAAGAAACTTAAAGAAGCTTTGACTTCTGGTGTCTTCGTTATAGAGGCTAATTTGTTTACTTCTACGTCGTGGGTATTCGATACTGGAAGCGCCTCGCATATTTGTGGAAATGTGCAAGGGTTGCGAGGAAGTAGACAATTGACAAAAGGAGAAGTAGATCTCCGCGTTGGGAATGGAGCAAAAGTTGCTGCATTAGCCGTCGGGACTTATGATCTAACTTTACCTTATGGACTTGTATTGGAGTTGCATGATTGTTGTTTTGTTCCTGCTATCAGTAAGAACATTATATCGATTTCATACTTAGACTCGGATGGTTTTAGATTTGTTATTGAGAACAAATGTCTATCCATTTATAGAGGTGATTTATTTTATGGTAAAGGTTACCATATTAATGGCATTTATGTTTTGGATGATGAACCGTCAAGATACAGGTCAATCTATAACGTTTGTACCAAACGATTTAAGACGAACGACTTAAACCCGACCTTCCTCTGGCATTGTCGTCTAGGCCATATAAACGAAAAACGCATACAAAAGCTTCATTCTGAAGGTCTTCTGGATTCATTTGACTTTGAGTCTCTTGAATCTTGCGAGTCTTGTTTAATGGGCAAGATGACAAAGCATCCTTTCAAAGGGAAAGGACAGAGAGCGACAGAGTTATTGGATCTGATACATAGTGATGTATGCGGACCAATGAGCTGTCAGGCTAGATGAGACATAAGTCTGAAACACTTGAAATGTTCAAGGCTTTCAGAAACGAAGTACAGAACCAGCTTGGAAAGACGATCAAGACACTTCGATCCGATCGTGGTGGCGAGTATATGAGCCAAGAGTTCTCTGACTATCTGGTTGATTGTGGTATTGTATCACAATTAACTCCTCCTGGAATGCCACAGTGGAACGGCGTGTCTGAACGGAGGAACCGATGAATACTGTTCGACATGGTTCGGTCGATGATGAGTCAGACAGATCTTCCAAAGTCCTTTTGGGGCTATGCTTTAGAAACTACTGCGTACCTTCTGAACAGGAGTCCAATGAAGTCGGCTGAAATGACGCCACATGATATATGGACGGGGAAGCGTCCCGCGTTGTCGTTTGTCAGAATTTGGGGTTGCGACGCTTACGTGAAGCGTCAGATCACTGATAAGTTATCATCCAAATCTGATAAGTGTTTATTTGTAGGCTACCCTAAGAAAACTAAGGGTTACTACTTCTACATTCCGGCAGAAAACAAGGTGTTCATTGCCAGGAATGCGACTTTTATGGAGCGAGAGTTCGTCTCCAAAAGAGTCAGTGGGAGTAGGATCGAACTTGAGGAAGTTCGAGAGCAACAAGTAGACGCTGAGCCGAGTGAACAAGTTGAAGACGTTCAACCTAATTCACTGCCGGTTGTGACTCAACCTTCGACGAGTGAACCTCGGAGATCAGGCAGGATTCGCCAAGAGCCAACGAGATATGGATTTCTCGTCACTGGGAATGAGGAACTCATGTTATTAGAACATGACAAGCCTACCACATACCCAGAGGCTATGGCGAGTCCGGATTCCGAGAAATGGCGCGAGGCTATGAAGTCCGAGATGCAATCCATGTCAGACAACCAAGTGTGGACTCTGGTTGATGCATCTGAAGGGATAAAACCCATCGGATGCAAGTGGATCTTCAAGAAGAAAACCGACATGGAT
>NW_010971897.1:21393-21999 GCF_000463585.1 Tarenaya hassleriana
CTTGCCATAGCCGCATATTACGACTATGAGATATGGCAAATGGATGTCAAGACCGCGTTCCTTAACGAAAACTTAACCGAGGATGTGTACATGACACAACCCGAAGGTTTTGTCGATCCGAGGTACCCGGGGAAGGTGTGCAAACTTCATAGGTCCATTTATGGACTAAAGCAGACTTCGAGGAGCTGGAACCTTCGATTTGATGAGACAATCAAAAGGTTTGGTTTCTCACAGAACGAAGACGAGTCAAGAAGGTGATCACTTGCGTGACGAGTCTTAAATTTGTAACCCGAAACACAACTAATCCGCAAGTATACGGATGTCGTAGTACCGGGGTCGAACACAAGGACTTAAGCGGTTAAGCTAGGAATCGACTAAAACTAGGAAAATGGTAAAAATAAAGTTGGAGAATTGTTTTTGGTGGTTTTCAAGGTTGTAGAAAATTAAATGAGAGAAATAAAATCAAAGCAAGCAATAATTCAAGAGGAGATAATCGATGGGAAAGGTTATGGGAATCGGGTTTCACCGATCATGTAAGGATGCCGTAAGGAATTTATTGGACCTAGATCATGCTTGTTCTAAAGTGAGGGATTCCAAGACTAAGGT
>NW_010971897.1:22501-25832 GCF_000463585.1 Tarenaya hassleriana
TCCAGGTCACGCAGTCCGCCGGACCAAGGTGTTGGTCCGGCGGACCGGGAGTAAATGAAGAAGCAGAACGCGGCGCAAAGTGGTCCTGGTCCGGCTGACCAAAATAGGTCAGCTCCGGACCAGGAATTCAAGAGGTACACTCCGGGCTGACTGGGTAGGCGAGCGGCGGATTGACGAAGGGCACAGGCGTCCTGGTCCGGCGGACCTACGTAGGTCAGCTCCGGACGAGCTGTTCAGTGGGTTCCCGCGGCTGACGGGGCGAGAGACTGGCGGACTGGGGAGAGAAGGCGGTCTGGTCCGGCGGACCTGGGTAGGTCAGCTCCGGACCAACCATTCTTCGGGTCTGGTCAGGACGTTCGGCTCGGAGTCCGCTGGTTGGCTAAAGCTCGTGGTCCTGGTCCGGTGACCAAATCTAGTCAGCTACGGACCAGGCTTCGATTCCTTCCTCTTCGGTCCGGCGGGCTTGGCTCAGCGCTGAGCGGACTTGTGTGGCAATCTTCTGGCTCGCCGGACCAGAGTTGGTCAGGGGCGGACCAGATGAACTGTTTTCTCCGATTCTCACCGAATTTGTGCGTTATGCCCTTGGGGTCCTGCCAAAGTCAAGAAATAGTCCCGAAATCCTAGAATGGCTCTAAAAATGCCTAAGAATATGTGGAAACCGTTTAGAAACCAAAGGCATACTCGTATAAAATCTAGATAAAATCCGAGCCATCAAATCCCCCCAGACTTAAATCTTTGCTCGTCCTCGAGCAAATAAAATCAATGAAACACGAAGTCTGAGAAGGACGGTGAGTTAGAAATCGGTCTTTGATGAGTTTCAAGATCTAGCTGTATGTCCACTGCTCAACTTAGGGGAGTAGAATCGAATCTAGGCTACTCTAGCTATCCTCTTTTGTCAGCTAAACTTTCCTAAGTATGGGATTTCTATGTCGTCCTTAGTCCACCATAAGAGTAATTCCAACCTCTAAGCACTCTCCTAAACCTATTTACCGTTTTCCTCCTCTAAAATATGTTGTCTCTTCGTTTATTTTGTCACTTTTTTTTTCTTTTCTTCTTCCTTTTAAAAAAGTGCTAAGAGAAGTACTATCCCGAGTTCCTAGGACGTTGAAGTTGACAAGTGTCTCCGCTTTTGCTTTTCTCTAATGATCATGACAACACTTGTCCCACAACTTAGACACTACAAGAAAAATTGTAATTTGCGACAGAACATGTCGCAAATGTGTCGTACACGTAGACCGACCGAACATATCTGTCGCATATTGTGTCGGTACATACCGACAGACCATCTGTCGTAAATTATCTGTCGTTTTCCGTCGTATTTCTGTCGCAAATACGTGCGACAGAGTTATCGGTCGCAAGCGGTCGGAAATTTGCGACAGATTTTGCGTCCAAGTCCGACAGAGATATTTTTCCGAGATTGTGTCGCTTTTTAGTCGCGGTCTGTCGCACATTTTATTGCGACTGAAATTTCGATCGCAACAGGTGTCGCAAATTTCAGTTTTTCTTGTAGTGAGACCCGAACCGTCGAATATCGACGCACTCATGTCATCGAATGATTTTCATTAACGATATAATGACAGCTGAGTGTAGGGATATGTATACTTCCTTCGCTTATTCCTACAACATTCTTTCCAAGAGACTATCTGTCCTATGGGGGAAGTTTCGGGAACGGTTTTAGGGAGATATTTAACCTAGGTTCGGTCGGTCCTACTCTTTGGCATACCTAAAGACAACAATATACCCCACAACCTAGAATCGCAAGCATCAAAGAGAGGGTTCGCTATTCACCTATCATCGACAATCTACTCGAACACCTAGAGGTCTAAGTCCAAATCGCTAAGCAATCTCTAAGCAGCTATCACCATCATCTCATCATCGACCAATCTCAGCTCAAAACGGTTTATGCAATGCATGTGCTCCTACATGTTCTAGACCTATATGTAACAAATGCAATGCAAAACACAAATGTAATGCAAGGGCTAGGTGGTGTCTATATGTACAAGTGCAAGAAATGCAAGTGTGGAATGCATCTAAAGTGAGAAATCATTTTTTTTATATTGCAAGTGAATGTGTGAATGCACTCTAAAAAGGGACTTGAAACGATGTTAGATGCTCATGTTGGTTGTAATGCTCTAGGATGATCCGTGATATGACATTTTGACTTTGTATTGGTTCATTGATTTATGAATGCATTACATCCCCGTTATATGATTGGCATGTTTGTTATATTTCGGTATCCTTGAATCATTATAGAATGATTCTAAACACCCTGGTCAGTTATCATTGTGGGAACAATGATGAATTAAGACTAGCATGAGGTGTGATCGATGCATTGGATGCATATCACAATCATGGGCACTCGTTGTGTATGAGTGACTGGTTGACCCGCATGAGATTGTCACATGGACAGAGTCATGACTTGAATCTCATACAGCGGTTCGTTCTTGGATCCTCAGACCTGAGATGTCTAGAGTATCTAATATGAGGAGTGGCGTGTCTTGACTGCGTCAAACGTCGTCTTTAACCGGATGATTATAACGGCGTTGATCAGATACGTTCACGAATCATATGGAGATAATAGACATGCAATATGGGACTTATCACCTCCTCAATAGGAGAGATATCGCTGGGCCCTCTCGTGGAAGTCGGACTATGAAAACGCGTGGCCACGCTATAGATGAAGTTGCATCTATTTTATTAGTCGATTTGCCAAGACGAGAAAGCGGTTGAACTTGAAGGGTGGCTCAAACCATGCCCTTGTTCAACACATGATATCGTGAGATAAAGGATCAGAACTCGAGCTGTTATTGCCTTGGTTAGATCACCTCTAACTCAATTCAACGTGGGTGGTCATGGAGTCTTGGTAGAGGCTAACCATGACTTGTAGATCGGGAAAGGTTCTCGAGGCTTCTGGCACTACGAATGGGCCTACAGGGTCACACACCATTAGGGATGGACTTATATGTGAAGTTTCAGAAAGGATGACTTGGATTTGGTCGGAAAAACGGTTTTCGGATCAAATCAGAGTATCGGGACGGTTTTAGCCTTCTGACTCGGACCGAGTCAGTATTTGACTCGGACCGAGTCAGTTCCATGCGAGTCGAAGCCAAGAAAGTGTTTTGGGCTGATGTTTTGACTCGGTCGAGTCAAAGTTTTGACTCGGACCGAGTCAATACTAAATGGGCCGAGTCAAGAGTTGACAATGGGCTTGGGCTGATTCGTAGCGAAACCCAACAGAGCTACCCTTCAAGTTCAACTGCTTTCTCGTCTTGGCAAATCGACTAGTAAAATAGATGCAACTTCATCTATAGCGTGGCCACGCGTTTTCATA
>NW_010971897.1:27125-28283 GCF_000463585.1 Tarenaya hassleriana
ATTTCCTTTTGCCCTTACCTTTGGAACGCTTCCTTTTGTTGGAACTCTTTCCAACAACCACCATATCATTCTTCCCTTGGCTCCCAGCTTTCTCTTGGAATGACACATTCAACTGATCAACTATCAAAGAATTGTCCATGTCCTCTAATTGCTTACGCAATTCCGAAGACATCTTTCCAAGCATCAAGCTGGACACGTCCAGATCATCATCCTCATGCTTCCAATAAGCATCAATGATCGATCTAGAGGCCGTGGTCAGAGGCTTATCCTTCATAAGGATAGATCGCATGGTGAGATTATTCAGATTCCTGCAACAGATATGTTCTACAGAAAAAGACAGACAAACAGACAGAAAATATGCAAGTCGCTTAGTACACATACTAATACAGACAATAGATGCAATATGACAGGGTCCCACTAAGAAAAACACCCTCAATGAGTTTCTAAGTGAGCTAGGATCCATATTTCACATGCTTTTGAGTCAGCTAGGGCATGACGCTCAAAACCATGCTATTTAGGTAGACAACTCTGTCTTTTTCTGTAGAACATATCTGTTGCAGGAATCTGTTTTATCTCACCATGCGATCTATCCTTATGAAGGATAAGCCTCTGACCACGGCTTCTGGATCGATCATTGATGCTTATTGGAAGCATGAGGATGATGATCTGGACTTGTCTAGCTTGATGCTTGGAAATATGTCTTCGGAATTGCGTGAGCAATTAGATGACATGGACAATTCATTGATGGTTGATCAGTTGAATGTGTCATTCCAAGAGAAAGGTGGGAGCCAAGGGAAGAATGATATGGTGGTTGTTGGAAAGAGTTCCAACAAAAGGAAGCGTTCCAAAGGTAAGGGCAAAAGGAAATTGACAAGTGTTGTCACTAAGCCTAAGCCCAAACCCAAGAAGGAAGAGTGTTATTTCTGTCATGCCATTGGGCATTGGTACAGAAATTGCAGACTCTACCTGGAAGATCAGAGGAAGAAGAAGCTTACAGAAGCTTCGACTTCTGGTATCTTTGTTATAGAGGCGAACTTGTTTACTTCTACATCATGGGTATTAGATACCAGATGTGCCTCACACATTTGTGGAAGTGTGCAAGGACTTCGAGGAAGTAGACAATTGGCGAAGGGAGAAGTAGATCTCCGCGTCGGGAAT
>NW_010971897.1:34140-36380 GCF_000463585.1 Tarenaya hassleriana
AAATAAACATGCAATGCAAAAAGGATACTAAAAAGGATATCTACAAGCTCGGGGTGCCTCCCGAGAGCGCTTATTTATGGTCCTAAGCTTGACCGTGGGGTTGCTCACTCGTCTTGAGGATCAGAGAAGCTCATCGAGCTCCTCTCTTTGTCGTGCTCCCCGGGGTTGTAAATCTTCAACCGTTGCGCGTTAGTCTTGAATGTATCCCCTCCATAGCCATATAGCTCAATCGCTCCATGAGGGTAAACGTGTTTAACCGTAAAAGGCCCCGACCAACGCGATCTCAACTTTCCTGGAAATAGTTTGAGCCTTGAGTTAAAGAGGAGTATCCCGCTCTGAATTCTCTCTGCAAAATCCGACGATCATGCCATCTCTTACTTCTCTCCTTGTAAATTCGGGCGTTCTCGTAGGCATCCAACCGAATTTCATCGAGTTGGTGAAGCTGCAACACTCGCTTCTCCGCGGCGGATTACCAATCGTAATTAAGCTTCTTAATTGCCCAATATGCCCTGTACTCAAGCTCAACCGGAAAATGACAAGCTTTCCCATAGACAAGTTGAAAGGGAGACATACTGATGGGTGTCTTAAAGGCTGTCCTATACGCCCATAGAGCGTCATCGAGCTTGGATGCCCAATCTTTCCTTGACCTTGACACTGTCTTCTCAAGTATCGCCTTGATCTCCCTATTCGAGACTTCAACTTGTCCGCTCGTCTGAGGGTGATACGGGGTAGCCACCTTATGTCTCACACCATACTTCTTCAAAAGTGCTTCTATGGTGCGGTTGATGAAGTGAGATCCTCCATCACTGATCACGACCCTTGGCGTCCCGAATCTCGGAAAAATCACCCTCTTGAACATCTTTGTCACCACTTTCGAGTCATTAGTGGGACACGCCATAGCTTCTACCCACTTGGTGACGTAATCGACCGCCACGAGGATGTACTGATTCCCATAGGAAGATGGGAACGGTCCCATGAAGTCTATGCCCCAAACATCAAAGGGCTCGACTTCCAAGATATAGTGCTGAGGCATCTCGTGGCGGCGGGAGATGTTCCGTTCTTTGGCAAGCATCACAAGATGAGACGTATTGATGAACGTCTTTGAACATTGAAGGCCAATAGAACCCGGCTTGGAGAATTTTAGCCGAGGTCTTCGATGCTCCAAAATGACCAGCATAGTCCGAAGAGTGACAATGATGAATCACACTTCGGACTTCCTCTTCGGGCACACATCTCCTAAAGAGGCCATCCTTGCCTCTCTTGAAGAGGTAGGGCTCTTCCCAAAAATAGTCCTTGATGTCTCTGAAGAACCTCTTCCTCCCGTTGTAGTCCAGCTCATGGGGGATATACCCGCTAACAATGAAGTTCACAAAATCAGCATACCACGGGTCCCTCTCTTTCACTTGGACAGCCATCACACAGTCATCTCGGAGACAATCATCGATGGGGATATCCTCATGTCGCTCAATCCGAGATAAGTGGTCAGCCACTCCATTCTCCGTGCCCTTCCTATCTCTGATCTCCAAGTCAAACTCTTGCAGCAAGAGAATCCATCTGATTAACCTCGGCTTGGCATCCTTCTTGGATAGGAGATATCTCAAGGCAGCATGGTCGGTGTAGACAATCACCTTCGACCCGACCAAGTAAGACCGGAACTTCTCAAAGGCAAAGACAATGGCGAGTAACTCCTTCTCAGTGGTGGAGTAGTTGACTTGTGCATCATCCAAAGTCCGACTTGCATAATAAATGGCATGCAGCTTTCTGTCTTTCCTTTGACCCAAGACAGCCCCGACGGCGAAATCGCTCGCATCGCACATAAGCTCAAAGGGAGCTTCCCAATCCGGTGGCTGAATAATAGGCGGGGAAATCAACGCCTTTTTCAGAGTGTCGAAGGCAGCCCCACACTCATGGGTGAACTCAAAGGGCACATCCTTTGCAAGCAGTTCCGTCAAAGGTCTTGAAATCTTCGAGAAGTCCTTGATGAACCTCCTGTAGAACCCGGCATGTCCCAGAAAACTCCGGATTCCCTTAACATTCCGTGGAGGCGGCAGCTTCTCTATTACTTCGACCTTAGCTCGGTCAACCTCAATCCCCTTTCTCGAAATCTTGTGGCCTAGCACAATGCCCTCTTGGACCATGAAATGGCACTTCTCCCAATTCAGCACAAGATTCGCCTCAACACACCTGTCCAACACTCGGCGCAAATTCATCAGACACACGGGAAAGGAGGGCCCATGGAC
>NW_010971897.1:36448-37489 GCF_000463585.1 Tarenaya hassleriana
AAATGGTCTTTACGGGTGTTGGAATTCAGCTTCCTATAATCAATACACATTCTCCAACCCGTAACCGTCCTAGTGGGTATCAATTCATTATGCTCATTTTCTACCACAGTGATACCCCCTTCTTTGGTACAACTTGCACGAGACTAACCCATGCACTATCCGAAATCGGGTAAATGATACCCGCATCTAACAATTTGAGCACCTCTTTCTTCACTACCTCCTTCATGGTCGGATTTAACCTACGTTGATGCTCAATGGAGGTTTTGGAACTATCTTCTAGATGAATGCGGTGCATGCAAAGGGATGGACTAATGCCTCAAATGTCGTCTAGAGTGTAGCCCAAGGCCTGTCTATATTCCCTAAGCAATGCAACTAATTCAGCTAGTTCCACATCAGTCAAGGCAGCATTCACAATGATTGGATAAGTAGAATTAGGTCCGAGAAATTCATACCTAAGCCCTTGTGGTAAGGGCTTCAATTCCACCTTCGGCGCGCTCTCTGGATCCCAATCTTTCCTCCCGCTCGTTTCCACATCGGGATGCTTGACTTGAATGGAGGAAACCGGGGCTTGATGACTCGGAGAAGGTGATGGCTCCTCTCTTTGTATTTCCAGCCCTCTAGCTCAATAGATGAGCTGTCATCTAAAGTCCGAACAATGCTACGGACTTCCTCCCAATCGCAGTACATGCTGTCTTGTACCGCGTTCAATGCCATCTCAAGGGGATCTGAATCTCTGAATTCATCCCTCACCTCGTCGACCAGTGTGTCGATCAAATCTAGGTAGAAGGAAGACTCCACCAAATGTGGTTGCTTAAGGTTCTGATCAAGTCTGAACTCAACCGTCTCATCTCCGATCTTCATCGTGAGTCTCCCTTCTCTGACATGCACTACAGCATCAGCCGTGTTCAGAAACGGCCTACCAAGTATGATGGGGATTTTGGAATCCTCCGGCATGTCCAGAACTACAAAGTCGATGGGGACATAGAATTCCCCTATCTTAAGAGGCACATCCTCCAAGATCCCAGCGGGATACTTCACTGA
>NW_010971897.1:37701-40212 GCF_000463585.1 Tarenaya hassleriana
TGTAGGACGGGATCTGTAACACTACCTCATGAAAGGGCATGGTCACTTCTAATTTCTTCAACATCTCGGTAAACTTAGCAAATTGGCTGTCTTCGTTGTACTTCCTTGCCCGAGATGGAAATGGTAGAGGGGGTGCCTGTGGAGGAGGCAGAATATACCTCGCCTCTTCCCCCTCTACAACATGGCCCTTGCCTTTATCTAAGGCGGCCCTCTGTGGTTCGTGTGAACCTTCTCCCTCTTCTCTGGTAACTGGGGAGGTCTCCGGAAGCTGTCTTCCGCTTCTCAGGCCTATGGCATTGATATGCTCCCTCGGGTTAGGATCAGCCTTACCCGAAAATTGGCCTTGAGGTCTTGCAGCTTGGGAGGCAAGCTGAGCAATCTGGTTGTCCATCATCTTGATATGTGAATCTATCCCATCCAACCTATGCTCGAAGTTCTCTTGCTTTCCCTTGAATCCCTGCATCTCTTGACTCAAGCTAGAAAACGAGTTTCTCTGATCGTGCATTAGCTGAGCCAACATCGATTTCAGCTCTGACTCTTCTTCCTTAGCCGGAGGCGGAGGGGCTCTGTATCCTTGATTTCTCTGATTGTAGTCTTGGCCCTGATTCTGATACCCCTGATTCTGGGTCTGGTAGCCCTGGTTCTGGTATCTCGGCTGAAATCCCGGGGGTCCCTGAGGTTTTGATCCGCTCTGATGCTGAGGGTTCAATGCCCCCTGCGGGTTGCCATAAGAAAAGCCAGGGTGATTCCGATTCCCCGGATTGTAGAAGTTCGACTGGTTGTTGTATTGGCGGAGGAGCTTTGTACCCTTGATTTCTCTGATTGTAGTCTTGGCCCTGATTCTGATACCCCTGATTCTGGGTCTGGTAGCCCTGGTTCTGGTATCTCGGCTGAAATCCCGGGGGTCCCTGAGGTTTTGATCCGCTCTGATGCTGAGGGTTCAATGCCCCCTGCGGGTTGCCATAAGAAAAGCCAGGGTGATTCCGATTCCCCGGATTGTAGAAGTTCGACTGGTTGTTGTATTGATTTCTTCCCACATAGTCGACTTCTTCCATGGCTTCTTCTGCTTGATCCACCATATACATGCCTGGTTTAACCTTCTGTGGGTTTGATGAACCGGACTTAGCAAGTTGCAGCTTGATGGCAGAAAGCTCCGAAAGAACGGCTTGTAAAGCTGAAGACTCACTAGCGTCCCCTTTGACATCAGCCTTAGGCAAAGACCGTCTGCTGCCTAATTCCCCTGAAATGCTTCTCCCTTTAGCCATTTTAGCAATCTGCGCCTCTAACGCGTCGAATGAGAGATCATACACGCTGCCTCCACATGCTGCATCAACCCATCCTCTCGTGTCGTCCCTAAGACCATGTATGAATGTAGAGAGGAGATACTTGTTGTCCATACCGTGGTGCGGACACATTCTCTGATACTCCTTGAACCTCTCCCAAGCATCATACAAGGTCTCATCGTCGTCTTGGGCAAATGTGTTGATCTTGTTCAAGGCTAGCTGCGTCTTCATGGGAGAGTAATATTTCATCATAAACTTCTCCTCCATCTCATTCCATGTAGAAATGGAATTTGGCTCCAAGGTATAGAGCCAATCCCGCGCCTTGTCCATCAAAGAGAAGGGAAACGCCTCGATCATCGCATCTTCCATTGTTACGCCTGGCGGCTTCTTGATGGTTCGACACAACATCTTAAACTGCGTAAGATGAGAATTCGGATCCTCATTATACCTCCCTCTGAAGCTCATCTGATTCAGAATCTGAATAAACTGCGGCTGCAGCTCAAAATGGTCTAAGGGTTGTCGGTTGATGCACGAGAGTAGTTGAGTATGCTTGGGCATCGTGTACATCCCAAAAGTCTGCAAATTAGCTCGGGCATGCTCTCTTGGCTGTGCTTCACCCCTTGCTGCCTCTTCTGTCATTCTGTCCTCTCTTTGTTTTATGCGGATTTTCCTCTCGGTTCTGTCTATGTCCGGGTCAAAAGCAAGCTCAAAATCTTGATCGAGTTGTCTTCGAGTGGGACGTCTGCTCATGCACTAAGGAAACCTGCAAAAATAAAAGTCCAGAAAAAGGCAGAGAAGGTAAATCGAAATGAATAAAAAGGCAGAGAGTAGGGAGAGACACCCGATAAAGTCCAGAACGATCCCGGAAAAGTCCAGGAAATTCGGGAAAAATCTGAAAAAATTCAGAAAAACCCAGAAAATGTCCAGACTAAATCCGGAAAAGTCCAGAAAAATCTGAAATTGTCCAGAAAAGTCCAGAAAAAATCCAGAACAAGTCCAGAAAAGTCCAGGGAAATACAAATAGCAGAAATCAAGAACAGAAAAATCAAG
This sequence comes from Tarenaya hassleriana, assembly GCF_000463585.1. Lineage (NCBI taxonomy): Eukaryota > Viridiplantae > Streptophyta > Magnoliopsida > Brassicales > Cleomaceae > Tarenaya > Tarenaya hassleriana. The sequence goes on from NW_010971897.1 coordinate 40,035, forward strand.
AAATAAAAGAAATAAAGAAAAATTGACTCAAGAGAAAAATAAAAATCACATAAACACACAAAGAAAAAGGAAGTGAACAAACACACATAAAAATCAAACCGAAAAATCAAAGACTCCGGAAAGACTAACCTAGAGTCAATCTATCCTAGCTATGGAAACCGTAAAAAGTCCCCGACAA
>NW_010971897.1:40383-40813 GCF_000463585.1 Tarenaya hassleriana
TTTTTTGGTGGTTTTCAAAGTTGCAGAAAATTAAATGAGAGAAATAAAATCAAAGCAAGCAATAATTCAAGAGGAGATAATCGATGGGAAAGGTTATGGGAATCGGGTTTCACCGATCATGCAAGGATGCCGTAAGGAATTATGGACCTAGATCATGCTTGTTCTAAAGTGAGGGATTCCAAGACTAAGGTCGGGTTCGGTTCTCTCAAACCGAAAACCCGCTATCCAAGAGAGTACTCTATCCATTTTCGTGACTTAGAGTGAAATTCCCGAATGCATTAAATTCCCTTGTCACGATCCTAGATTGAATTGACCAGAATTTCTCCGCATTCAATCTCAACCCATTTCAATGAATGCACCAAGAATCAAGAATCCATGTCTCCATGAAATTCTCAATCATAAATTCTACCCATAAGATTTTCATCCAATG
>NW_010971897.1:41139-41412 GCF_000463585.1 Tarenaya hassleriana
TGATGTCTTCAGTCTTCAATCCAACGCAAATCTCTTTGTTCCTCCCTCAAGAATTCGGCCCTAGGTCTTTTGGAGGAGAGAAAATCGCCTCCTTTGCTTTCCCAAATCGAGCTCTCTCTCAAAAGTCTGAAAAATCGGACTTAATTCAGTTCCAGGTCACGCGGTCCGCCGGACCAAGGTGTTGGTCCAGCGAACCGGGAGTAAATGAAGAAGCAGAACGCGGCGCAAAGTGGTCCTGGTCCGGCTGACCAAAACTGGTCAGCTCCGGACCAG
>NW_010971897.1:41569-49374 GCF_000463585.1 Tarenaya hassleriana
GGACGAATGCGCGAGAAGAGACGAGGGCGGTCTGGTCCGGCGGACCTAGGTAGGTCAACTCCGGACCAACCGTTCTTCGGGTCTGGTCAGGACGTTCGACTCGGAGTCCGCTGGTTGGCTGAAGCTCGTGGTCCTGGTCCGGCTGACCAAATCTAGTCAGCTCCGGACCAGGCTTCGATTCCTTCCTCTTCGGTCCGGCGGGCTTGGCTCAGCGCTGAGCGGACTTGTGTGGCAATCTTCTGGTCCGCCGGACCAGAGTTGGTCAGGGGCGGACCAGATGAACTGTTTTCTCCGATTCTCACCGAATTTGTGCGTTATGCCCTCGGGGTCCTGCCAAAGTCAAGAAATAGTCCCGAAACCCTAGAATGGCTCTAAAAATACCTAAGAATATGTGGAAACCGTTTAGAAACCAAAGGCATACTCGTATAAAATCTAGATAAAATCCGAGCCATCAGAAGGTCAGTGGGAGCACAGTAGTATTTCTAGTGCTATACCTGGATGACATTCTCCTTATAGGGAATGATGTTCCTATCTTGCAAGACGTTAAGTCTTGGCTAGGAACGCAGTTTTCTATGAAGGACCTAGGAGAAGCGGCCTATATTTTGGGCATCAAGATCTATAGAGATAAATCGAGGCGGCTTGTAGGATTGAGTCAGGGTACCTACATCGATAAGGTCTTGAAAATGTTCAAGATGCAAGATTCCAAGAAAGGAACCTTACCGATGAGCAGTGGCACAGTTCTCTGCAAGAGTCAGTGTCCTACGACACCCGATGAGCGAGAACGCATGGATCGGATTCCATATGATTCGACAATTGGATCCATCATGTATGCCATGCTTTGTACTCGACCGGATGTATCCTACGCGTTGAGCAATACGAGTAGATACCAGTCAGATCCAGGTGAGTCACACTGGATTGCCGTCAAGAACATCCTGAAGTACTTGAGAAGAACTAAGGATGTATTCTTGGTATACGGTGGGTCGGAAGACGAGCTCACTATAAGGGGTTACACCGATGCTAGTTTCCAGTCAGACTCGGATAACTACAGATCGCAGTCTGGCTATGTTTTCTGCTTGAACGGAGGCGTTGTTAGTTGGAAGAGTTCCAAGCAAGCGACCATTGCAGATTCCACTACAGAAGCTGTATATTGCAGCGTCGGACGCAGCAAAGGAAGTTGTTTGGATAAGGAAGTTTGTTGGTGACTTCGGTGTCATTCCTAGTGTTGTTAGCCCCATTGCTCTGTATTGTGACAACAATGGAGCGATCGCACAATCGAAAGAACCCAGATCCCATCAACAATCCAAACACATACTCAGACAATTTCACCTGATTAGGGGAGATCATAGACAGAGGAGACGTGCACATTAGCAGAGTGTCGATAGATGACAACATTACCGATCCGGTGACGAAGCCTCTCCCTTCGTCGAAGCATGAGGGTCATGTCAGGGATATGGGCATTAGATGTTTAGCAGTACATGATTAGAGCAAGTGGGAGATTGTTGGTTTAGTGCTCTATGATGTACTATTTGCAAGCTTTACTTGGATGCATTTGATGTATTGACGCTTTCTATGATTTATGGATTAGTGTTTTATTCATTATATGTTTTGCATACTTAAATATGTTATGAAATCCATGTATTGTTATGAACAATACTAAACTCCTTAGTCGTATGTCATTGTGGGAATAATGATATAATAAGACTAGTATGATGTGTGATTGATGATCATAGAGATGATCATAAGTATTGGATACGATCACAATCATAGGTGTTCGTTGGAGAACGGAATACTGGATTGACCCGCATGAGATTATCACATGGACTTGCGTCATGACTTGAATCTCATATGGCGGTTCCATGATTGGATCCTAAGACATGAGATATCTATGGAATCCAACATGAGAAGTTGCGCGCTTTGAATACATCAAACGTCGTGCGTAACAGGAGGACTATAAAGGCGTGTATCAGGTACGAAACGAATCATGTGGTGGATTGTAGATAGTCAAGACGGGATTTGTACCTCTCGTAAAAGAGAGAGATATCGTTGGGCCCCTCGTGTGAGCGAGACTGTAGAAATGTGTGGTCGCACTATAGACGAACGCCGTCTATTTCAGACAGTCGAACTCAGTGAACGAGAAAGCATTCGAATCAGATAAGATGGCTTGTCCATGCCTTATGTTCGACATATGATATCGTGATACAAAAGGATCATCAACCGGAATCATCAATGGCGTTCGTAGGATCATGAACAAACTCTATTCGAATAGGTAGCCATAGTGTCTTGCTAGAGACCGCCTATGACGTGTGTAACCGAAATAAGAGATTTCGGGTTATACTATTATATCGGATGAGCTGACAGGGTCACACACACAGGAAAGGACGAATGCGCGAGAAGAGACGAGAAAATCCTGGTGGAGCGGACACGTGGACTGGTCGGTCCAGAGGTAACGTGCAAATGTTGCTCGGTCCGGAAAATATTCCAGACCGATCGGTCCGGAACCATGGACCGATCGGTCCACACGTAAAAAGCTCCAGACCGATCGGTCCAGGCCTGGACCGATCGGTCCAGACGTCGGGATTTCCTAAACTCGCTCTAATTAGGGTTTAAAAGGGGATTAACTTTGGGGAACGCATCCCAAGACTCTTGGCACGACTTTCAGACCCTTTGGAGAGTTTTTGAGAGTAGAAAAACATAGAGAAAAATCCATGAAACCCATGCGCAAAGAAGAACGTGTTCTTCAGTGCTAGCAGACGAGTTCCAACCGTTGGAATCCTTTCCGCCGTGCGGATGCGTGTAGAGGGCAAGGTATTCTTCCTGCCTACAGTGATCGAACGAACACATCAATTGATAGGTTTTAGGGTTCATCAAAATTTTGTTTTACATCCGCTACACAAACCCTAGAACCGATCTCTTAGGAATTAGATTCGCTCTTGAGTTCCCAGGAAACCCATCACCCGACGCCCGTAGTCATCTTGTTTGCTAGTTTACTCGTTTTTATTTGCTTTCTTATTTTAGTTATTCTAGATTCCACATTTTTCCACCATCACTTTCACTTCCTTGCTTTGATTGGTTTCGATTAGGGTTTAGATTTAGCTACCGGTCCTTGCGTTCGACCCCGTGTTACGACGATCCGTATTCTTGCGGTGAGTTATGAATCGGGTAATAAATTCTAGACTCGGTACACATGTATCAACCATAAAGTATTGAAATGGTCCACTCGGTGGATGTATTGGACCACAAATATCCCCATGTATTCGTTCCAAAAATGATGGCAATTCATTTCCGATCTTGACCGATGATGGTCGTATTATCAATTTTCCTTGAGAACATACAGTACATGTGAGTTCATGAGTTTGAAAAATCTTTTCATTTTTCAACAGATGACCATTAGAACTTTCCATAATTCTCTTCATCATTATCGAACTAGGGTGACCCAATCAATCATGCCAAATCTTGAACACATCTCCAAACCGTGGATTCATTGTAGAATATGATTCAATCATATATATTTTTGTGAAATATAATCCAGAGGATAATGATGGTAACTTTTCCATCATATGCTTTGATAACTCCTAATTCTCTCTATATTTCCAGGACGTTTCTATAGGATTTAGACGAGGATCATATTCATTTGTAGGCATTATAGGCGTGTTAGGCCAGAAACTCGGTTTGGTTGTGTTTTTATAGGATTACAGGTCTCGGACGCGATTTGGACCAAAACGGGAGCAATCTGGAGCTAAAGGGATGAAATACGTCAAGAGCTTCCTTCTTGATTCGGCTGGAGTCAGACACCCCGAGTCAGATACCCCGAGTCAGAATGCCCGAGTCAGACACCCCGAGTCAGAATGCCCGAGAGTCAGACACCCCGAGTCAGACACTCCGAGTCAGACACCCCGAGTCATAAGAATGGGCTGGGCCGAATTCTTAATAATCTCGTTTTGACTCGGTCGAGCCAGAGTACTGACTCGGTCTGAGTCAAAACCCAGAAAAAGTCCAGATTCGAATTTTCAGAGTTTTGATGGGAATAGGACTTCGGGAGCGCCGCCTAGGGTTTATAAAAAGAGCCTACAGACGTCCAAGAGGAGGAGAGAGACTATATAATTACTTTGGAGAGCTTTGGTGAGAGAAATAGGAGTAAAACGGGATTTCGGAAAGAAGAAGGAGAGCTGGAACGTGAAGAACGCATTGCTGTCGACATGAGCCTTTCTTCTCCCTCTTTTCTTTCTGTTTCTAGTTTTTCTCAGTGTTTTTCCATGAACCATGAGTAGATCCACGGCTGTGGGTTAGGGATTCGTTTGTGTTTTGGGTATGTTTGAACCCTAACTTGGTTGCAATTTGGATTTGTTTCGGTTTTATCGATTTGTGCTTTATTCGATTGGTGTTTGCTGACCCCTTGGCCAATTATTTCAGATTCTGCACTACATAGGAATATGGGTTTAGTTTCGGATCGAAATCGATAGAATAGATCGTATTATTCACATAGGAATATGGTTTGATCGATCTAAGATTGATGATGGTGTTCTTCATGCATCTAGTTTGATAAATCACATAGGGATATGGATTTAGAAAACCTTAGATAGGGAGTTATATGCTGGAAGGTGATTTCTCTATTTTTGTTACTTGATGATTCCCGAATACAGAATTCAATATCGTGATTCTTGCATGCTTAGCATATACCCATACACGCGAATACGGTCCCGACACCCACGGTCATCTTTGCTTGATAGTTACACGTTTTTATTCGCTTTCTTATTTTAGTTAGTTTAGATTCCACTTACTTCCACCATCACTTTCGCTTGCTTGCTTTGATCTATTTTTGATTGAGATTTGGATTTAGCAACCGGTCCTTGTGTTCAACCCCGTGTTACGACGATCCGTATCCTTGCGGTGAGTTGTGAATCGGGTTATAGATTTTAGACTCGATACACACGTATCAAGTTTTTGGCGCCATTGCCGGGGACTGGTTAGGCTATTTCTAGGTCTTTATTGATTCTAGATCTTTGATTGTTTTCTTTTTCTTTTTCTTTTTGTTTCTTTGGTTTTTGCGGTTTCACTTGGTTTCGAGTTCTTCTTTTTTCTTTGCGGTTTGCAGGGTTCTAGTGCATGACACGGAGCTTTACTCGGAGACAAGACCTAGTCTACGATCCAGAGATTGAGCGTACCTTGAGAGACATTCGAAATCAGCAGAGAAGAGAAGCTATGTCGAGGTCAAGTAGTTCGCACGACCGTGCGGTTCATGATGAGGAGCATCAAGAGAATCAAGAACACATGAATCCGCTCTACGATCAGCAGACCGAGGGCGAAGCTACTTACATTGAAGAGGAGGCTTTGGGTTCTTACATTGCACCGAAGCACACCCAACTCCTATCATGCATCAACAGACCGCCCATAGACAGCTTTGAGCTACCGCCACAGTGCATCACGATGTTCAGTCAGGCGAGCTTCAGAGGGCGGCGCACAGAAGCTCCCATTGATCACCTGACTCAGTTCAAGATGCTGTGCAGATCAGTTAGGAAGGCTCGAGGGATGACTATTGAAGATGTATACTTGGAGGCCTTTCCTTTTTCACTGATGGATCGGGCAAGAGATTGGCTCTACACCCTTGAGCCGAACTCGATCACGACATGGGAGGAGCTAGAGGAGCAATTCATGGCGAGATACTACTCCCCAGAGAAGACCCGAGCTGCACAGAGAGCCATACACAGCTTCACTCAGGAGAGTGATGAGAGTCTATACGACGCATGGGAAAGATTCAAAGGCTATCAGCGCCTTTGTCCACACCACGGCATGGATAAGCGACTATTGCTTTCCACGTTTATCCACGGACTGAGAGATGATACTAGAGCATGGATGGATGCAGCTTGTGGAGGGAGTGTATACGATATTCCCTTTGACAGCCTAGAGATGCAGATTGCGAAGATGGCTAAAGCAAGAGGGATGTCAGGAGACAGGATCAGACGCTCTACAGGACGGGTAGATTTGGGCGAGTCCGCTGCTTTGAAGGCAGTCATGTCTGATTTATCGGCGATCAAGCAGCATATGGGACTCAAGAATACGTCTATCCCGCAGAAAGTCCAGCCTGGTATGTTTCTGATTGATCAGGCCACATCAGAGGAAGAACCGGTTGAGGACGTCAACTACATTGGAAGGAATTAGTACCAGAATCCTTCTAATCTCTACAACCCGAATGCGCCCAGGAATCATCCCGGTTTCTCCTACGGAAATCCGAGCGGAGCATTGAATGCGCAGCAGCAGGGCATTTCCAGAATCCCTCAGAATCCACCGGGCTTCACTCAGTCACGTTTTCAGGTGCAGAATCAGGGATATGAGCAACATAATCCAGGATACGGGCAGCAGAATCAGGGTTACCGAGCACCTCAACCTGCGAAGAATGATGAAGCGAACATCAAGATGATGCTTTCCCAACTAATGCTCGATCAGAAGACATCATTTACTGAGTTGAAGACCGAGATACAGAGTATAAAAGTCAGGCAAGACACTTTTGAGAGGAGATTAGATGGATTCGAGGCTCATCTGAAGCATGTGGACATGCAGATTGCGCAGCTTGCATCATAACCCTCTAGACAGCAAGGCACATTTCCTGGAAAGCCCGAACCGAATCCACGAGAACACGTCAATGCCATTGAGCTTATAAGTGGAGAGAATCTGCTTGAGACGGTCCCTATTACTACCACAGAAAAAGGGACGACGTCTAGATACACTGCTGAAGAGAAAGGGAAAGCCATAGCTCACGAGACACCTCGGGTGAATGCAGAGGAAACCGAAACGCCATACGTCGCTCCTCCACCTAAGGTAAGAGGAAGCCGAACCGCCATATGTAGCTCCTCCACCTTATGTACCACCCGTTCCGTTCCCTTCGCGATTGAAGAAGCATACTGAGGATACACAGTTGTCTAGATTTGTTGATATGCTTCGGAAGTTAGAGGTCAAGATCCCTTTCTATGAGACTATACTCCAGATCCCTTCATATGCGAAATTTTTAAGAGATATTTTGACTAAGAAGAGGGTGATTGGGAAGGAGACAGTATCCTTGAGCACAGAGGTGAGCGCTGCGATTCTACAGCATGAGTTGCCACGGAAGAGATCAGATCTTGGTAGTTTTTCGATTCCCTACAAAATCGGAAACATTGCGATAGACCGTGCATTGTGCGATCTTGGTGCTAGCGTCAGTTTACTACCGTTGTCCATTTACAAGAAGCTTAATATTGGTGAGCTTAAGCCGACACGGATGGCGCTACAGCTAGCGGATCGATTTGTTAAGTATCCCGCAGGTATTCTCGAGGACGTTCCTTTGAAAGTCGGAGATTATTATGTCTCCGTTGATTTTGTTGTCTTAGACATGGATGAAGACTCGAAGATACCGATTATTTTGGGTTGACCGTTTCTGAACACGGCTGATGCGGTTGTACACGTCCGAGCTGGTCGTCTTACCATGAAGATAGGTGACGAGACTGTTGAGTTCACTTTAGATCACAATATGAAGCAGCCATCCACTACCGATTCAGCGTGTTATGTTGATGTACACGAGATCTTGACGCAGGAGGTCTTCGATCAGTTCCGAGACATTGATCCACTGGAAATATCCCTCCTGGCATCAGATGCGAGTATATACAGCAATTGGGAGGATATTCGGGAGCTCACACAGGCGTTAGACGATGAAACCGAGGAGAAATTCGAGCTTCTGTATTCTGGCTCGACCGAGTCAGTACTTGACTCGGACCGAGTCAGATCGTTGGACCACTCCGAAACTTTGTTAGCTTCAGACTCGGTGTCACAGAGTTCTA
>NW_010971897.1:49968-50435 GCF_000463585.1 Tarenaya hassleriana
CAGACCCTCCCATCATTTGAGCAAGATAGGTCGAGCTAATGACGTTAAACAAGCGCTTCTCGGGAGGCAACCCGAGCATTAGGTAACTTTTCTTTTTCTTCGTAGCGTAGGTAGTAGAGACCATGATTGTATTTTGGATCTTTCGGAGTGCATTGCTATTATGCTTTTGTTCGGATAACGTTTGTTGTTCTATGAGCGTTTACACCGGCACACGAGAGATGAGCATCGGCTTCCGAGAGACAACGTTGGATAGGTTCCAATTCATAGAGTGTGTGAGAGCTCATGCGTTTGACGTGAGTTAACTTCGTTGCAAGCGAACGAATTTCGCAGAGCTAAGCCTTCTTTATCCCTCTTATTGGTTCTTTTCATATGTTATTATCGATTCCATTCTTCCGGACGAGAGTCTACACCGTGGACGGTGTATGGTTCAAGTCTGGGGGGTGGATAGATCCTTCATCCATTCAGGC
>NW_010971897.1:50911-62089 GCF_000463585.1 Tarenaya hassleriana
TCAGAATCTCGTCAACGAAAATCGTTCGAGGACATGAGTGCATTGATCGATGGTTCGGGTCTAAGTTGTGGGTCGGACATCGCATTGAGAAAGAAAAAAAAAGAGAAGAAAAAAAAAAGAAGAGAGCGAAAAGCGATGTCCTTCAACTTCAACGTCCTAGAAACCCGAGATGCCAGGGTTTGATAGAAAAATTCTACAAAAAGGTAAAAATCCAGGTATGAAGAAGAACTAAGAACGAAGAGGCTAAGTTGAGACAAGGATTGGTTCGGAAATACGCTTGGTGAGTAGTAGAGATTCCAACGAGTTCTAGGTGGCAATAAAAATCCCATGGCTAGGTAGATTAGTCTTTGGTAGGAAGATCATAGTAGACCGGTTTGGTACGATTCTCGGAAAACTAGCACTGGATGGATGTTTTGCTTTTGAGTCTCACGATGATACTATTTGATGTTCGTCATTCTCCGTTTTGCAGATTTTATTCCTTCGTTCTTTACTCGAGGACGAGCAAAGGTTTAAGTCTGGGGGGATTTGATAACTCCTAATTCTCTCTATATTTCCAGGACGTTTCTATAGGATTTAGACGAGGATCATATTCATTTGTAGGCATTATAGGCGTGTTAGGCCACCAAACTCGGTTTGGTTGTCTTTTTATAGGATTACAGGTCTCGGACGCGATTTGGACCAAAACGGGAGTAATCTGGAGCTAAAGGGATGAAATACGTCAAGAGCTTCCTTCTTGATTCGGCTGGAGTCAGACACCCCGAGTCAGATACCCCGAGTCAGAATGCCCGAGTCAGACACCCCGAGTCAGAATGCCCGAGTCAGACACCCCGAGTCAGACACCCCGAGTCAGACACTCCGAGTCAGACACCCCGAGTCAGAAGAATGGGCTGGGCCGAATTCTTAATAATCTCGTTTTAACTCGGTCGAGTCAGAGTACTGACTCGGTCCGAGTCAAAACCCAGAAAAAGTCCAGATTCGAATTTTCAGAGTTTTGATGGGAATAGGACTTCGGGGGCGCCGCCTAGGGTTTATAAAAAGAGCCTACAGACGTCCAAGAGGAGGAGACAGACTATATACAGACTTTGGAGAGCTTTGGTGAGAGAAATAGGAGTAAAACAGGATTTCGGGAAGAAGAAGGAGAGCTGGAACGTGAAGAACGCATTGCTGTCGACATGAGCCTTTCTTCTCCCTCTTTTCTTTCTGTTTCTAGTTTTTCTCAGTGTTTTTCCATGAACCGTGAGTAGATCCACGGCTGTGGGTTAGGGATTCGTTTGTGTTTTGGGTATGTTTGAACCCTAACTTGGTTGCGATTTGGATTTGTTTCGGTTTTATCGATTTGTGCTTTATTCGATTGGTGTTTGCTGACCCCTTGGCCAATTGTTTCAGATTCTGAACTACATAGGAATATGGGTTTAGTTTCGGATCAAAATCGATAGGATAGATCGTATTATTCACATAGGAATATGGTTTGATCGATCTAGCATTGATGATAGTGTTCTTCATGCATCTAGTTTGATAAATCACATAGGGATATGGATTTAGAAAACCTTAGATAGTGAGTTATATGCTGGAAGGTGATTTCTCTATTTTTGTTGCTTGATGATTCCCGAATACAGATTCAATATCGTGATTCTCGCATGCTTAGCATATACCCATACACGCGAATACGGTCCCGACACCCACGGTCATCTTTGCTTGATAGTTACACGTTTTTATTCGCTTTCTTATTTTAGTTAGTTTAGATTCTACTTACTTCCACCATCACTTTCGCTTGCTTGCTTTGATCTATTTTCGATTGAGATTTGGATTTAGCAACCGGTCCTTGTGTTCGACCCCGTGTTACGACGATCCGTATCCTTGCGGTGAGTTGTGAATCGGGTTATAGATTTTAGACTCGATACACACGTATCATGCTTCTTTCCAGCAATCACTGACGTGATACAAAGGTATTCACGATTTTCTTCACTTATAGTCTCGATATGAAAATTAATTTGGCGAATATCTTTGAAACTCAATAAGTTTCTTTGAGACTTTGGAGCGAATAATATGTTATTGATCATAATCTTTGTGCCTCCAGACATCATAAAACTAGCTCTTCCTGAGCCCATGATCGTTCTCGCACTTCCAGATATTGTGTTAACACTAGATTTATTAATACTCAACTCAGATAAGTATTTCTCATCTTCAAGTATCGTATGAGTCGTAACACTATCGGTAGACATATCTCCCCATCATTGATCTTGAATTTCGACATATCTCAAGTCGAATTGATCAATGTGAAAGATAGGAAATATTCCTTCATAATAAAGAATGATAATAAACTTTATGTCGACTTTCTCAGTTGGTCATTTTTTTATCTTCAGACTGACCAAGGAAATCTGCGATATCCAAATGTGTTCCATCTCTTTTTTATCGATGAAATCATCAGGGACACCAGATACAAAATTTGTCTGAGTATTTCTCCTTTTGTCTTTACGTGATTGTTGATATAATTCAACAAGATGTTTCGGAGTATGACAGGTCTGCGACCATTGATCGTTCATATCACATCGATAATAGATATTATCTCAAACATTGCAGAATTATATTTTCGCACAGACAAGTCTTGGAATCACATATTCAGACAATCATGTTTGGCTCTCGGATGGATCACATATTTCTCATGATCGAAACGATCTTTCCAGGTTAGAATCCCATATGTCTATGCGAATTAAAACCCTAAGTTCATTAAATCATGTGGCCAACAAGATCAAACGCATTAATAACGATTCAATAAACTGAATCAAATAAATAATACCACATAGTCTGGAATTAAAACCAAAGATCCCTACATAGCAAATCCCTAACCTGCAGCAAAATAACTACTTGATAAACATCGAGACGTCGGGGTTCATATCAATAATACAAAACATCGTAAAATAGAAGAAAGGAAGAATGCTTAGTCGATTTCCCGGCTTCGTAATCTTCGTCTTCTACTCTGATCTCTTGCCTCTTGATAATCGCCTCCTTTTGTGTGCTCTAGGGTGTATTCTCTATGTAAAGCTTGAATGATTTTTGACCTAGAGGCTTTTCCCTCTTATTTCACTTCGGTTTTGGGCAAAATTGGAAGTTTTCCCGAATCTGGGGGTCGAACCGATCGTTTCCGAAAAGCCAAACCGATCGGTTACACTATCTGAGCAATTTTCCAATTTCTGCGATACCGAACCGATCGTTTCGCTAAATCCAAACCGATCTTGTCGTGTTTCTGAGTAGTTTTGATAGGCTTCACGAATTCGCTCATAACTTCCTGCTCCGATATCGGATTTAGGTGGTGTCTATGCGTAGATATCGAAGAGAGCTTTCCAATGATGTAAAGAATGCATGATTTGGACTTGTAGAGTGAAAGTTATCGGACTTACAAGATCTGACGTTTCCTGAGCTTCACGTTTTCTCTGGAAACACTCCAAATGTTCCCGTTTTGTCCGTGATGTTCCGTAGCCAATGTTTTCCACTCTTTTTGCTCTTTTTATATATGAAAACCTGTTTAAACACAAAAGAACACAACCATGCAATATCGAAGCCAAATGTACCCTAGAATGCCTACAAATATATAAAATAGAGTGAAATACGCTAGACATCCTATATCAAAACGTCACCCAAAATACGTGTCATCAAACTCCCCCAGACTTAAACCTTTGCTTGTCCTCGAGCAAATACTCCGTGAAAAACAATCTGAAAGGAGGGCGAGACAATGACATAACTCAAAATGATAATCGAGAGTGAAACCTCCATCCGACCTAGATTCCCGTGAACAATGATCAAGTCTGTCTAGTATGATCTCCCTCTCTAAAGGATAATCTTTTCTAGCCATGGGATCTATACCGTTACCTAGAACCAATCTAAGGACTTCAATCATTTATCAAGCATATTTCTCGAACCTATTATGACATTCTACCTAATCGTATCTAGTCTATGCTTTCGGCATCCATTCTTTTTATCTTTCTCTTCTTTTTTTTCATCTAGCTAGACTTTCTCTTTTTTTTTCTTTTGCTAGCATCTCGGGTTCCTAGGACGTTGAAGTTGAAGGGTTTCTAATCAATTTTTTTTTTTGATTTTGTTTATTGGATAACCCGACCCAAAACTTAGACCCGAACCATCAAATCGATGCACTCATATCCTCGAACGATTTTCGTTGACGAGATAATGACAGCGGAGTGTCGAGATGCTCACTATCTTTTTCTGCACATAAAGAAATACGAATGCATTTGATAATAGACTTTACCGATTTCAGCAAACATGGAAAATGTTCTTATAGAAACGTTTCTACTTGGCTAGACAACATCAGTCCCATGAGTTCCAACCAACGATTTCTATCCCACAAGCCATTCTAGAAAATCCTAAAGGTCAAGCAATCAATTCAACAAAACTTAGCCACGTTCAACGGATCACCATGTTTTCAAGACGTTTCTACTCTCTCATGCCATAAATCATCACATCAATGCTCACAACGGTTTTATGCACGTGATCTTATATGTCCTAAATACTATATGTAAATGCAAAATCCTAACAACAAACTATATGATCCTAAAACACTGTATATGCACATGCAACTAAAATGCGAAAATAAAAGGGAAAAATGCATGCAACACTACTCTATATGGATATGGTGTGGCATTAGACGAATCTTCCCCCAGACTTGAACTAGACACTGTTCTCGGTGTCAATTCTCATCTGGTAGAGGCAACCAATAAGATGAGTCAAAAGAGAAACAAATCAAAAAGGGAAAAGAATACTTAGCTCGCTAGTTCGTTCACTCGCACTTAAGTCTGCCTACGTCTATCGCATAGCTAGCTTCCTTGTGTTGGGTTTTCTTGGGATCTCATGAGCGAATCCTATTCCTAAGAGATCGGTTCTAGGGTTTGCGTAGCGGATGTAAAACAAAAATTTGATAAAACCCTAAAACCTATCATGCATGATCTTGTAGAAACATTAGAACGCTTACCTCAATCGATCCGAGGCCTATTTCAATTGATGTGTTCGTCCGATCACTATAGGCAGGAAGAATACCTCGCCCTCGACACATATCCACACCTCGGGATGGATTCCAACCTTTGGAACTTGTCTGCTAGGACACGAATCTTCTATTCGATGATGTGCTTTGAGAAAGAGAGATTAAGATCACTTCTTCAACCCTCTAGACTCTCTAAAAAGGTCTGAAAAGTTCTTTAGGTCGGCCCCCTAGTGTTAGGGTTCTATTTCTCCTCTTATTCAAGTGATTAACCCTAGATCCGGACTTTTAAAATTAAATCCGAACCCCAGACCGAACGGACTGCTTAGTAGTCCGTTCGGTCTGGACACTTGGTCCGTTCGGACCAGTTTCATAACTGGGTCCGTTCGAACTGATGGGTCAGTCCGTTCGGTCCAACACTTGGTCCGTTCGGACTGAACTCTCTAGTCCGTTCGGTCCAACTATTTGGTCCGTTCGGACTAGAGCTCCGGTCCGTTCGGTCTACTCCTAGACCGGACGGTCAGGACCTCTTGTCCAGATTTCTCGACGTTTTCTCATGCATTTGCCCTTCCCTGCGTGTGTGACCCTGTAGGCTCATTCGATATAGCAGTATAACCCGAAATCTCTATTCCGGATATACAAGTCATAGGCGGTCTCTAGCAAGACACTATGACTACCTATCTCGAATAGAGTTTGTTCATGATCTTACGAACGCCAGTGATGATTCCGGTTGATGATCCTTTTGTATCACGATATCATATGTCGAATATAAGGCATGGACAAGCCACCTTATCTGATTCGACTGCTTTCTCGTTCACTGAGTTCGGCTGTCTGAAATAGTCGACGTTCATCTATAGTGCGGCCACACATTTCTACAGTCTCGCTCACACAAGGGGCCCAGCGATATCTCTCTCTTTTACGAGAGGTACAAATCCCATATTGACTATCTACAATCCAACACATGATTCGTTTCGTACCTGATACACGCCTTTATAATCCTCCTGTTACGCAGGACGTTTGACGTAATCAAAGCACGCAACTCCTCATGTTGGATTCCGTAGATATCTCAGGTCTTAGGATCAAATCATGGAACCGTCATATGAGATTCAAGTCATGACGCTATGACCAAATACCTATGATCATCTATATGATTATCAATCACACATCATACTAGTCTTATTATGTCATCATTCTCATAATGACACAAGACTAGGGAGTTTAATATCATTCATAATGATATATGGATTTCATAACACATCTAGTATACAAGAACATGTAATGAATCAAATACTCTCATAAACCATAGAAAGTATCAATACATCAAATGTATCTAAATAAAGCTCATAAACAGTAAATCATAGAGCACTAAACCAACACCTTGCCTCCTCAATAGCTCCTCATTAGAACTCAACCTGGTGATAAAAGACACAAACCAATATCCGATGCAAAAAGAAAAAGAAAGGAAAGAAAAAGACTAACCTGACCTCGGGTTGCCTCCCGGAAGCGCTCGTTTAAGGTCCTTAGTTCAGGGGGAATGGTTCGTGGAGTAATGGTTTTAGGTGGAATGAGATTAGATAGGACAAACTCACCCGATTTGGTATGGCTTTGATCGATGTGATGTAGTTGTTCATTTACCTTACCGATCGACCGAAGATTGAGTGGTGGTAATTGGGGCTCAGGATGGAAGTCCGATGGAAGAGATGGTGGATCTCCTTGAATATCAGTTTGGGGGACTGCTCGACCCGAGATGGGAATGGTCTCGGACGAGTAAACAACCAGTTCAACTTTATGTGATTTCACCTCGAATTTTCGCTTTTGTGAACATGGTTGATCAAACTGAACGTCTTCCTTGTGTTTCTTTAGACGCGAAGGGAACGGAACCGATGGTGGTTTTGGCGGTGGAGGCACATATATCGGTTCTGTCTCTTTGTAGTTCGTCCTTGAATGCTCATCTGCGGTCACAAAGTCAGGCGTACAATCCAAATAAGCATTAGAGCACTCACCCCTTTTTGTGACCTGTGGCAGCTCTAACTCAGATTGCTCCACGTCTTTCATCGATATGGTGTTAAGATACTCCCTGGAGTCCATTTCTGATTGTTTCATAAAAGTTTCTTTCCACTGGGAGGCGATCTTAGCAGTTCTGTTGGATTGAGACTCGTGTAGTGATTGCATATAGTTCGAGAGGTTCTTTTGTCCCTGCAAAGCCTGAACAAGTAAGGATTTTATCTCAAAATCTATCTCCTGCTTAGTTGCAAATGATGGAGGGGTATATGCTTCCTGGGGTGATCCTTCAAAACGATAATATCTCCCATCGCCCTGATCGTAATGATACGAAGGTATAGACTGATACTCTTGAAATTGATAGGATCCCTGGTTCTGCTGATAGTTGAAATCCCACTGCAGAGCATCCGAAGCATATGAATCGTAGGAGAGATTGGGGTAATGCGTCTAACCCAAATCATAAGGGTCGGGGTATGAATCATCCATGAAATAGCTCATATCCTCAATTCTCTATTCATGATCTGAAAAAGACGTACCTGCACACACAAAAGAAAACAAAGAAGAAAGGAGACGGAGGAAAAAGAAGAAGAAGAAGAAGAAGAAAAAGAAAAAGAAAAAAACCCAAACTAGATAGGATCTAATCCTATTGTCTAAATTGTCCCCGGTAACGGCGCCAAAAACTTGATGTCGCAAATCTAGGTGTATAAATTCGATCAAGTAATAATATCCTAGACTCAACAAATACCGCAAGTACACGGATCGTGTGTAGTAGCTAGGGTCGAACACAGGGACAAGTAAACAACTGAATTAAATCCAAATCCAAATCAAGGTCCAGAGAAAATAATATGAGTGGAAGAATGTGGCAAAGCGAACAATGAAAACGGTTGTAACTATGAATGATAAACACTGCAGGTTTCGGGATTGCTTTACATGCAAGGGTCTTCTCTAAAGATGCAGATTCTGTGGTTTCTAAATCCAATTCAGGGAATTCAAGCTCTAAAATAGAGATTAACTATCTAGAGTCTAACCTCACTAACCAGGCTTTATCCTACTAATCTCTCGATTCAATAGTCTAAACTTTGAATGCATGAACGAACGCTATCATAATCCCTAGGCAAATATCCATCTCTCGATGCAATACCTGTTCTATTTACTGAGTTATTTCCAGGTTAGAATCCCATATGTCTATGCGAATTAAAACCCTAAGTTCATTAAATCATGTGGCCAACAAGATCAAACGCATTAAGAACGACTCAATAAACTGAATCAAATAAATAATACCACATAGTCTGGAATTAAAACCAAAGATCCCTACATAGCAAATCTCTAACGTCGGGGTTCATATCAATAATACAAAACATCGTAAAATAGAAAAAAGGAAGAATGCTTAGTCGATTTTCCGGCTTCGTAATCTTCGTCTTTTACTCTGATCTCTTGCCTCTTGATAATCGCCCCTTTTTGTGTGCTCTAGGGTGTATTCTCTATTTAAAGCTTGAATGATTTTCGACCTAGAGGCTTTCCCCTCTTATTTCACTTCGGTTTGGGCAAAATTGAAAGTTTTCCCGAATCTGGGGGTCGAACCGATCGTTTCGGAAAAGCCAAACCGATCGGTTACACTTTCTGATCAATTTTCCAATTTCTGCGATGCCGAACCGATCGTTTCGCTAAATCCAAACCGATCTTGTCGTGTTTCTGAGCAGTTTTGACAGGCTTCACGAATTCGCTCATAACTTCCTGCTCCGATATCGGATTTGGGTAGTGTCTATGCGTAGATATCGAAGAGAGCTTTCCAATGATGTAAAGAATGCATGATTTGGACTTGTAGAGTGAAAGTTATCGGACTTACAAGATCTGACGTTTCCTGAGCTTCACATTTTCCCTGGAAGCACTCCAAATGTTCCCGTTTTGTCAGTGATGTTCCGTAGCCAATGTTTTCCACTCTTTTTGCTCTTTTTATATATGAAAACCTGTTTAAACACAAAAGAACACAACCATGTAATATCGAAGCCAAATGTACCCTAGAATGCCTACAAATATATAAAATAGAATGAAATACGCTAGACATCTTGTATCAAAACGTCATCCAAAATACGTGTTATCAGGTGGTGATACGTGTATACCGAGTCTAGAATTTATAACCCGATTCACAACTTACCGCAAGGATACGGATCGTCGTAACACGGGGTCGAACACAAGGACTGGTTGCTAAATCTAAACCCTAATCGAAACTAAATCAAAGCAAGTAAGTGAAAGTAATGGTGGAAGTATGTGGAATCTAAAATAACTAAAATAAGAAAGCAAATAAAAACGTGTAACTATCAAGCAAAGATGACCGTGGGTGTCGGTACCGTATTCGCGTGTATGGGTATATGCTAAGCATGCGAGAATCACGATATTGAATCTGTATTCGGGAATCATCAAGTAACAAAAATAGAGAAATCACCTTCCAACATATAACTCACTATCTAAGGTTTTCTAAATCCATATCCCTATGTGATTTATCAAACTAGATGCATGAAGAACACTATCATCAACCCTAGATCGATCAAACCATATTCCTATATGAATAATACGATCTATCCTATCGATTTTGATCCGAAACTAAACCCATATTCCTATGTAGTTCAGAATCTGAAACAATTGGTCAAGGGGTCAGCAAACACCAATCGAATAAAGCACAAATCGATAAAACCGAAACAAATCCAAATCGCAACCAAGTTAAGGTTCAAACATACCCAAAACACAAACGAATCCCTAACCCACAGCCGTGGATCTACTCACGGTTCATGGAAAAACACTAAGAAAAACTAGAAACAGAAAGAAAAGAGGGAGAAGAAAGGCTCATGTCGACAGCAATGCGTTCTTCACGTTCCAGCTCTCCTTCTTCTTCCCGAAATCCCGTTTTACTCCTATTTCTCTCACCAAAGCTCTCCAAAGTCTGTGTAAAGTCTGTCTGTCTCTTTTGGACGTCTGTAGAGCCCTTTTATCAACCCTAGGTGGCGCTCCCGAAGTCCTACTCCCGTTCCAATTCTGAAAATTCGATCTGGGCTTTTTTCTGGGTTTTGACTCGGACCGAGTCAGTACTCTGACTCGACCGAGTCAAAACGAGACATAATGAATTCGGCCCAGCCCAATCTTCTGACTCGGGCCTTCTGACTCGGGCATGTTGACTCAGGGTAAACTGACTCGGACGTTCTGACTCGGTCTCCTCGTAACAGGCTTGAATTAGACCATTTTCAGCATATTGACTCGGCCCAATTTCTGTTGTTGACTTTGGCTGAGTCAAGGTAGGAAGTTTCTTGATGTATTTCAATCTTTTTAGCTCCAGATTGCTTCCATCTTGGTCCAAATCTCATCGAAGACCTGTAATCCAATAAAAACACAACCAAACCGAGTTTCGTAGCCTAACGCGCCTATAATGCCTATAAATGAATATGATCCTCATATAAATACTATAGAAACGCCCTGAAAATATAGAGAGAATTAGGAGTTATAAAATCCCCCCAGACTTAAACCTTTGCTCGTCCTCGAGTAAAGAACGAAGGAATAAAATCTGCAAAACAGGGATGACGAACATCAAATAGCATCATCATGAAACTCAAAAGCGAAACATCCATCCGATGCTAGCTCCCCGTGAATTGTACCCAAACCGGTCTACTATGATCTTTCTACCAAAGACTAATCTACCAAGTCATGGGACTTTTATTGTCACCTAGAACCCATTAGAATCTCTACAACTCACCAAGCCTATTTCTGAACCTATCCTTGTCTCAACTTTTGCTTTTTCGATCTTAGTTCTACTTTACGCCTGGAGTTTTACCTTTTTGTAGGATTTTTCCGTCAAACGCACGCATCTCGGGTTTCTAGGACGTTGAAGTTGAAGGACATCGGTTTTCTTCTCTTTTTTTTTTCTTTTCAATGCAATGTCCGACCCACAACTTAGACCCGAACCATCGATCGATGCACTCATGTCCTCGAACGATTTTCGTTATCGAGATTTTGACAGCGGAGTGTCGAGATGCTTTATTTTCCCAAGACGTTTGTTGAACTAGATTTTGTCGACCTGCAAGACTCGAAAAAGGTTCTAAACGAAACATATAACCTGGATATAGTCGTTTCAACTCCGTAGGTCCCAAACAACAACCTTATCCCACAAACTATATATAGAAGTCTGGAGAACTATCAATTCG
>NW_010971897.1:62731-63414 GCF_000463585.1 Tarenaya hassleriana
GCATCATCAATGTACGGACCTCGACAGGTGAGGATTTTCTTCGGACATGGTTTGAAAACATTTTTTTGTAGAAAATCGTTGGGTAATGAGCACGATTCCTTCCCGAGGAAAGAACGTGGCTCTAGGGAATAGTCGTGTGACACCCGTAACCCGTGTACAGTATACGGGCTGTGCCACATGGACAATAGTAATAAAATAATAATAATGCGGAAGCAAAAATACGAAATCCAAAAACATTTTAAATAAACCAGAGTAAGCAGGGAAAATACAACAGGCGATCAGTATCGCAAAATAACACATGTCCGAATAGTTATAATTTAACCGTACAAAATGCGGGAATTACAAGTCTCGTCACCCAAAACGTAAACCCCGTACATGATGCTGCCTCTCTCAGGTCGTCGTCTGCCGGATGCGCTAGGCGTAATCCTCGTGATCTGAAAAATGTAAACCACGAGGGCTAAGCACAACTGCTTAGTGAGTAGCCCGGGTTGAACCCGGAAATCCCGTTCCCAACGAGAACGGTACAGTCGACATTTCCATAAGAACACATGCAATAAGTAAAACACAGTAAGCACGTAAATAACAATCACAATCACGCCCGTATGGAGTCCACCATAGGGCTTAGCCGTATACCCTGGTCAAGTCCATGACCAGGGGCGAATCCACGCCCGTCACTCGCGTGA
>NW_010971897.1:63963-66255 GCF_000463585.1 Tarenaya hassleriana
TCCGGCTGACTTCATGCGTAATGTTCCAGTCTCGGTCCGGAGCTGACCAACATCTGGTCCGGCGGACCGGGACTGGGACCTGTTTTCTCCTTCGCGATTTTCGGTTCTGTTTCGATCTTGCTCATCCGTTTCGATCTAGGGTTGCTTCCAAATGCTTTTAAAACATAGTTTGACATCCCTAAACATGTTCTAAACCTCAAACACACAATGAAATCTCGATTTGGACCATCACACATTGAAAATGAGTTCTCAGAAATCCAACTCAAGCCACTCACCTTGTTCTTGAGTTTGTTCGAGCTTGTGTGCGTTCCTCGTGGCTCCACACGACGTGAACACCTTCAGGACACGTCTAGGGACGTTCCCCCTTGCTTCCCCGAGCTCCCCTTGCCCTGGTTCGTCGCCTTTCTCTCCCTCTCTCCCTCTTTCTCTACTTCCTCTATTTTGCCCGAAAATGGCTAAGGCAGAGGATTGGGAGATGTTTATGGCGTGCGAGAGGGGTCAAGTGGGCTCGAGCCCAGGCCCATAGGCGAGCCTGCAACACCCTCGAGGTGTGGGAGGCGACTGGACGGCGAGTGGGCCCCGGAATCTGGCGAATTCCGCGTCCCAAGACCGCAAGTTGGCGAGTTACAATCTATCGATTCCCGGTCCGCCGGACCAACTTCCTGGTCCGCCGGACCGGGGTCAGTTTATTTTTTTTTTCGAAACTTCTCCCAGTCCGCGCTGTCCAGTCCGAGTCCGCCTGAGCGGTTGGTCCGCCGCGGACCAGCCCTGTTTTTGTTTTTTTTTTCTTTTTCTTTTTCTTCATTCTTTCTCGGTCCTTTCCGCAGTGACGATCCTCGTGCCTCTCCCCGATATTGTATCATCACTTTTGGTGATTTCGTGATATCTCTATTTAATTATTCATTTTTAATAATTAAATATTCAAATCGGGATTCGGGGTATTACAAATCATCCCCCCTTAAAAAGAATTCGTCCTCGAATTCGGAATCGCATGATATCATCAATACTTTCTCGTACTCGATATTATCGCCAAAACACAATCCATATTGCCACGTCATCCGAAGCATAAATCTGATACAACCGAACGTCAAATAAAAGGAGTTCGTACAACGCTCAAGTAAAAAGGTGCGGATAACTACTACACATCTCTGCCTCAGGTTCCCAGGTCATGTCAGAGACCCCTTGGCTTCGCCACAAGACCTTCACGAGCGGCACCTCCTTCGTCCGCAGCTCCTTGATCTTCCGGTCCACGATCTGGAGCGGCTCGTCGCGGAAACGCGTAGCCTCTGTAAACTCCAACTCCTGTGGCTGTAGTACGTGAGAAGGGTCCGCTACGTACCTCCGCAGCATCGACACGTGGAACACGTCATGGACGTTGCCCAACTCCGGCGGCAATCCAAGACGGTATGCAACAGCTCCCACTCTCGCGATCACGGGGTAAGGTCCGATGTATCGTGGCTTCAACTTCCTGCTCTGCCCGAACCTCGCATGACCCCGCATCGTCTGTACTCGGAGGAAGGCATAATCTCCAACCTCAAGCGCAAAGTCTCGTCTCCGCTGATCAGCATACGACTTCTGCCGATCCTGCGCCGTCTTCAGATGGGCGCGAATCCTCCGTATCACCTCGGTGGTATCTCCGGCCCGAACTCTCGGCGCTCGCCGATCTCCATCTAGCATAACGGTGTCTTGCACGATCGCCCGTACAAGGCCTCGTATGGAGATACTCCGATACTCGTGTGATGACTGTTGTTGTACGCAAACTCGCACAACGTCATGTACTGGTCCCACGGAGTTCCCCACTCTAGGATACAAGCTCTGAGCATGTCCTCCAAAGTCTGTATAGTCCGCTCCGACTGACCGTCTGTCTGAGGATGATATGCCGTACTCATCTTGAGCTTCGTCCCCAGTGCTTTCTGAATCGCCTTCCACAACCGGGATGTAAATCGGACGTCTCTATCCGATATGATCTCGTTCGGAACTCCATGAAGACGTACGATCTCATCGATGTAAAACTGTCCCAACCGTCCGATAGTCCGATCAGATACTCCTGCCGGATAGGAATGAAATGGGCGGATTTGGTTAGTCGATCCACGACTACCCAAATGGCGTTCTTCTTGCTCGGCGTGATGGATAATCCGACCACGAAATCCATGGCAATCGAATCTCACTTCCACTCTGGAATCTCCAACGGTTGTAGCTTGCCTCCCGGCATCTGTCGCTCTGCCTTTACTTGCTGGCAAGTGAGGCACCTCGCTACGTAATCCGCTACATCTCTCTTGACCCTCGGCCACG
>NW_010971897.1:66411-67110 GCF_000463585.1 Tarenaya hassleriana
GTTCCCCAGCCGGAGCGCTCCCTGCTCATCGATACGATAGCCCTTGAGGCTATATTCCCCGATATGATCCATGTACCGGGCAAGTAAAGGATCGCCGCGCTGTCACATAGCCACGCACTCTATCAGAGTCGGTGTCGACTCCTCGGGTGTCAGCGAGAGGTGTCCCAACATCGCAGTCAACTCAGCGGCGTTGCTGCGAGATGAGGTGACAACGCGTATGGCCGCTAAGATCTTCTTCCTACTAAGGGCGTCGGCCACTACGTTAGCTTTCCCCGGATGATAGGCTATCTCCAGATCATAATCTGCAATCAACTCCAACCACCTCCGCTGTCTCAGATTCAGATCCTTCTGAGATATCACGTAGGTCAAGCTCTTATGGTCCGTGTTGAGCTTAACCTTCTCCCCGTACAGATATGATCTCCAAATCTTCAGCGCGTGAACTACTGCTGCTAACTCCATGTCATGAGTCGGGTAGTTCTCCTCATGCTTCTTCAGCTGCCTCGACGCGTAAGCGATTACATGTCCCTCCTGCATCAACACGCAACCGAGTCCGTGTTTGGACGCATCAGTGTATACCTCATAGAGCATACCCGGTCGTGGCAGTGCCAGGATCGGAGCTGATGTCAACCTCTGCTTCAACTCTCTGAAGCTCTCCTCGCACTCAGTCGTCCAGTCAAACCTGACGTTCTTCCCCGTCAG
>NW_010971897.1:67553-68296 GCF_000463585.1 Tarenaya hassleriana
CGGCGTATCCTCCAGTCTCCTCTCTGACTCCTGTGTAGCCGTAATAACTACTAGGAAAGCCTCGTTGCCCTTCCTGATCATCTTCTCAGCTTTTAGTGACGAGATGATCGGGTCCGTTGCTGGCGCTCCTCTACCCTTGAACTCGAACCCTCCGAAATCGTCCGCGAACCAGATCGTCCTCTTGGGACAATCAATGTAGGCCTGATATCTCATCAGCCAATCCATACCCAATATAATGTCGAATCCCCCGATGGGTACTACGATGCAATCTGCGGCTAGTAGGCGACCGCAAACCTCGAGGGGCACCCCTCGCAGGATCCCATGCACTGCTAATGTCTCTCCCGTGGGTACTCGCACGGTGAAATCGCTTCTCGGTTCGATCTCCCCTGTCTCTAGTCTCACTGCTACCTCCACGCTCACGAAACTGTGGGTCGCCCCGGTATCGAATAGTGTGTAACATGCAACTCCATAGATATATAGAGTACCTGCGATCGCGGCAGCCTCGACTCCAGCAGGGTGAGCCTCCTCCTCTTCTTCCTCCTGGATCTCCTGCTCAGCACCGAGAGCGTAAACTCTCGGGGCAGCTCCAGTCTTCGCTGGGGGTCGGGGCGGTCGGTCCACCTGGCCCGGTGGTCGCGGTGGTCTCGGTGCCACGGTCGGTGGTCCCGTAGGCCTCGTCGGACAACGTGATGCAATGTGTCCGGGCTGGTCGCAACGATAACATACCACTGGTCCCCTCGCCG
>NW_010971897.1:68486-68742 GCF_000463585.1 Tarenaya hassleriana
GTACTTCGCCTCGAACTCTTGTCGGAACTCCTCCCAGGTGAAACGGTGTCCCGCTCGTGCCTCCTGCACCACCTTCGCCCACCAATGTCGGGCCTGGCCCGACAGGTGATGGCTCGCAATCATAGCCCGATACTGGTACGGGCACTGCAGATACTCCAAGTCCTGAGCGATCTGGGTGAGCCACTCCTCCGCAGCTTCCGGTCTCACCAATCCCTCGAACCGCGGGTATGCATCGCCCGCAACTCCTTGACGATGG